>NC_043975.1:51030411-51157911 GCF_902148855.1 Sphaeramia orbicularis
CCCCCCCCCCCCCCCCCCCCCCCCCCCCCCCCCCCCCCCCCCCCCCCCCCAAAAAAAAAAAAAAAAAAAAAAACACAGTAGACTACAGAGCTGTTCGGTTAAATGTGCTCACAGCTCTTCTTGTGTCTGTGTTCATATTAATCAGTCTCAGTGAATCCAAAGGAACTTGTGTTGGTAAATGACAGTTGTTCAAATGGACAGGATTTCAGTTCTGTTCAACATGTTGATGCTCATATGAACTATGTTTTCAGCTCCAAAATGAACCATTGCAGCACAATTAATGCTATATTTTCATGTCACAAATGGACAAGTTCTATTTGAACTGAATTTCTCTGAAAAACAAATCTTCTCTTCTTTTGGATTCCCCAGTTTTTCTTCCCAGATTCCTCCTCCATATCACATGTTTTATTTGTACAGGTTCAATCTGGAGTATGGTGCTGATCCATCCTGCTTCTGTTCCACCAATACATACATGAAGAATGGCACACAGCACTGTTTACATCAACACTTTTACAATAAGAAGCATTTTAGACAAAAGAACAATTCTAGATTGTTCTTTCCTCTTTAGTGTGATGCTAAACTATCCAATAAATAATAGTGCTCCTAGTTTTTGCACAGGGATCATTAGTGTAAACGCTGACATGGCTGCAGAGCATCAGTATGATGGGATCCACAACAACCATGTCACATCGTCCACTGACACATTTAGGTTTTTGTGTCAGCTGGGATTGTTTTAGATCCACAATACCAACATTTATGAAGAAGAGCACAATTAGCAATAGGAAGTCTGTAAGTTTATTCCTAATAAAGTACTGGGACTGACCAGAGCATCATGGGTAATGTCACGTCCGTCACCAGCAAAAGTTTTCACATCCACGTGCTATTCCAAATCCAATACTTATGAAAATAGAGCTTCCACTGTCAGAGAATACACTGGTCTACAAGGAAAATGCTTCCAGAATAAAAGTAATGAAATTTACCACATGAGAGTCACTGATAAAGAAAAATCCAGTCCTAAATGCTGGTTGGCTGAACTTTCCAAGATACAGCCTTGGGTCAAATGTGAAATTCAAAAATTAACGAGAGAATGGGTTTGACTCAAAAAGGAATATTTGTCTCAGAGCTACAAGATCTACTTCAAAACACTGTCTGCACATTAGAATACATTCACTTTACAGGTTCTATTTAGTGGAAGATTTATAAAACTATTATAGAAATGTACATAAACCAATATATATGTGTAATAACGCTTATCATATACCTTGAAAACATCAGCAAACCGGCACTTCTGTCATTTATTTTCCAATTAATCTATTAAAAATGTAACATTTAGCATTTAATGTCTGAAGTAAATCATTTCTAAAAAATTGTAGACCAGTGATATCAGTAGTCTGTGCACAAATGGATTAGCATTATTTACACACACTTCTATGACTTTAGGACAACTGTTTTTTTGACAAGAATCAACACTCATTTGACCCCCTAAGGAAATTTTAGCCATGTTATGAAATTGTCTTCCTCCATAAACTCCCTAAATGAGCCCCACATCTGTACAAAAGTGTTATATTTGCCTTTAATGACAAATGTAAGTCTCTCCAGGGTAAGGCAGTGCAGTAGCCCCTCAGCCCAGACTCACTTGCTTGGTCTGTGAACAGACTTCCACAACACCGCAATTTTATGTTTAGCTTGAAGAACAAAATATGACCATCTTCTTAGTGCTATTGCTAAGTGTACAGCTTTCTGGGAAACATCCAAAAATACAAAGCTTGGGACATGGTGGTAGTTGTTCCTTAAAGGTGCTGGAGACTTTCATGACCAATTTTTCATCAGATCTGTCAAGCCTCAGTCCTCTCCTCAGTATCACTAATCTGTTAGTCTCTCTGTCATTACTCACCTGAATCTCTCGCATCACGGTGAACAATTTCGATGTGCAGTGGCAGCGCGAGCCTCCGTTTCCCACAATACACGTCGCAACAAAAAATTCCGAAGATGCCCGAGTTCCCTCCCAGCTCTGAACGTAAACACACGGGTTTGTTTCTGGTGAATGGCACTGAGAAATTGTTCACTGTAATGCAAGAGATTCAGGTGAGTAATCACAGGACAACTGAGTCTCACTGAAAATTATTTATATATATATTTATAGGTAATAGTTTGAGAAGCACTTTGGAGCGGTGAGTGATAATGTGAAGGAATTACAACGGGCGGTGATGCAGTCGGGGGAAGATCGAGGGATTGTGCAGGACCTAACTGGTCCAAGATGCTAAGGAATGCTGAGGCCAGGTAGAACAAAATGAAGTTCTACTAAATTAATGCAGAAATCCAGTTTCCCCCCATGGACTAAATTGTTTTCCCCTGAGAGCTGAGGAAGCAGCAGGTGCTTCTCAAATCTACTCCCCTGCAGTCCAAACATCTTCCACGGCCAGGACAACAGTGGACTGATAAGAACTGATAAGACTGAACTGAACTGGACTTAAAGGACAGTATGACCCACTGGAGTCTCTTTATCTTCGCACACACATTCCACAGTTATTTCACAGTTCAAGCATCTCCCTACCCCATTGTTTTTTCACGTCTGCTGTCTGCCTAGTGTTCACGCTGTCCCCCCCATTCCCTTCAAATCCACAATAAAATTCCAGCATGTGTCCATGTGTGAAAACTGTAGGATGTCTTATATTTGTGCTTTACGTTGTCTTCGTTCTTCACTGCAATTTTCAAAGTAAGGGTTTTGTGGTAGCGCTGTAGTTGTACTGTGTATGAGGAGCAGCGGTCCCATGTCCCTAATCATCAAACTGAATTTCGTTTGATGTACTCTGTACTGTCAAATGACAAAAAAGGCAATTCTGATTCTGATTCTAATTAGATTGTTTTAATACATGAAAATATTCTGTATTAAACATTAAAAAGTAAAAACAAAAAAATATGCAAAATCTCATGTAAAGTTAGGGCAAAAAACTGTATTTTAATTATGGAAAATTACCATATTTTATGAGATGGTTATTTTCTGTTATTTTACAGTGTTTTTTCAGCACCCCTGCTGCTGGAATAATACTGTTTTTTTTTTTAAATTACATGTTTTGTTTCTTTTTTTCACAGTGTACATAAAGTCAAGGTCTGGGGGCAAAATAGCAGTTATGAAAAAGTCAGGAATTTTTATTTGGATAAAGAGCAAACACCCTGATTCATTAATTAATAGATGAGAGAACAGGTAAGGGAGTGGCACAAAGGTTAAAAAACACCCAAACTGTTGTGTTCATGAACTGGTGTCCATTTAGTCAGACACTGGAGCCTGGAAAACCATCCACTCTGTTCCCAAGTTTATTTTCTTTCCCAACACATACTCACTGGACCTGGTGACTATAGATACTGCCATGTCTGATGTGTTGTATCCATGGTGTGTCCATGTTGAATTTGTGAATGCTTGCATTGAACATGTTCCAGGGATAGAGAGTGACAGGATGTGATGTGTGTGTGGAGTGGGAGCTGCAGAGAACAGCTGCTGCCTTAAGCTCCTGCAGTCACACCAGGACAGCAGCACTGACACCAATTACATATGAAGGAGCCGCTGACACGTCGCTGTTATGCATGCTCATACAAGATGACGTACACTCATGCACTATAATACACTGACACATGCAGTACAAGTGAGGACAAGAGGCGGAGGATACACAGGTCTACATACACACCATAAAAAAAAAAAAAAAAACACATTAAAAAAACAGTATTACCAGCAGCAGGGGCGCCGAAAAAATACTGTGAAATAACAGAAAATAACCATCTCATAAAAATACAGTAATTTTCCATAATTCAAATACAGTTTTAACTCTAACTTTACATGAGATTTTTCATTTTTTTTGACTTTTTAATGTTTAATAAAGAATATTTACATGTATTAAAACAATCCAATTCCCTATAAAATATATAAAATAATTTTCAGTGAGACTCAGTTGTCCAATCCCTGATAAAAACTGTTGGACAGTTTATCAGTGCTTATACATGTTATACATTCACAAAAATACATTTATTCAACATTTTTGTTGTGAACCCTCCTGTAATTACACAAGATATTTGTCAATGAACAAACAAGTCTGGTTCAACTGAATGAACAAATACTTCTGTTATGGATAATTGTCAGTAATTTTATCTCTTTTTTTTTTTTTTTTTTTTTTTTTACAAGATTAAACTTTAAATTAACAGTTTAATCTCGTAAATAGAAAAGAAATATTTGTCAAATTACAATACATTTGCAAATGTATTTTAACTGTATTTTTCTGTGAAAAAAAAAAAAAAAGTCTTTTAAAAAATGGAAATTTTATGGTTATTCACAGTTACAGTTTTTTTGCTTTATTTTCCATTTGACATGTAAAATCACAGTCTGTTTGTGTCATTTCATTGATATTTTCCTGTATCTTAAAAATACAGGAAAAATCTGTCAAACAGTGAAAATTCAGTTAAATTACAGATGTTTTTTTTTTACAGTGCATACACATACAGGCTGGTGCACACATCAGTTTGATGCTTTAGTGTGTGTTCAGGGTAAGTGTCAGATCTAACCTACAGTATATGATGGCACTCATACTCGTCTCAGTGTGGGCAGTATTTCTGCTTTAATTCACCTTTGGAAGTTTTAGTTTCATTCTGTATTTTATGTTAATTCTGAGCAGTGCAATACTCGCATCCCATGCCCCTGTTTTTAAATCTTACCTTGTGTATATATCCTATACTGCCTTTATATATATATATATATATATATATTATATATATTCTTATCTATAGTAAAGAGTTAGATTTTTGTATATTTTAGTAGTATTTAATAGTATTTTAGCAGTATTTGTATATTTAATATTTTATTTTGTAGTTTTTGCACATTACCTACATCACAGGTGTCAAACATGCGTCCCAGGGTCCAAATCCGGCCCACCAAAGGCTCCAGTCCGGCCCCTGGGATGAGTTTGTGAATTTCAAAAATTACAATAAGATATGAACAATCCTTTCAGTTCAGGTTCCACATTCAGACCAATTCAAGCTCCTAATAGCCTATAAATACTCCCAACTCCAATTTTATTCTTTGTAAATGCGAATGTTTTCATTTATTTAGACTAAAACAAAGTAATTTTGCAAAAACTCTGAAAACCCTGAACAAATATGAACAGTTTGAAATGTCTTCAGACAAGTCCAATTTTAATAATATTCCACCTGTTACTAAATATTTTGTGTATCTGTAGATCCACTGGGATCTGTAAGTTATAATGTCCATGTGGAAATAATAAACTACAGCATAAAAATGTCAAAATTACATTTTTTCCCCAGTTTGTTCATGTTATTCACATTGTTTGAAAGGATAGTTTGTAGATATAAATATTTTCATAATGTCATTTTACTTTTTTCACTGTAAAACATAGAGAAAAGTTTGGAGTTGACATTATTTTATATTATTCTGTTATTATTTTAGTGGTTCAGCCCACTGCAGATCAAATTTAGCTGAATGTGGAACTGAACTAACATGAGTTGGACAGCCCTGGCCTATATCTTTCAGTATTTTCTGTGATGTTTTTATACGGTCTTTTTGAAGTGTAAGTGTTCGCTGCTTAACAGATTTTCATTGTTCCTGTAACAGTGACAATAAAGATCTATTCTATTCTATTGTATAGTATAGTATATTGTATTGTATTGTCTTGTATTCCATTCCTATAACTCTACAGTCTTTATAGTGTTTGATGTAATTACTGAGAATGAGTCCTTCATGATTCTGTTTCTGTCGTGGCTGTACAACAAAGCTTTTGACCAGAGTTTCAGGTTTTCTGTAGGTTACTTCTATAATGTCCATGGGCCACAGGTAAATGCCTGGATCATATTTGCTCAGCTGTCTGGCAGCAGAAACACAGCATGCAGCACATTTAGCTGGAGGGACTGAATAGGTGTCCCACTGGACAGTGACTGACCTGGCATCGCTCTGGAACGTTCAGGAGCGTTCCCTGAATTGCTTGTGATCATCCAGTGCATCCCGTCCTGGATTCGGGCGTTCTCAGGTCCCTGAATGACTGACACAGAACCAGGAGGTTGTGTACCTGAAGTTGTCGTTAATGTCTGGAACACATCGGTTTCTTCATGAGTGTGTGGCGGGTGCGTTCCGTGTCGATTATCACGTAAACAGTTTGTTTCAACTACACCGTCTGCATGAGAAGTATGAGAAGTAGCACATGGCACTTATGAAACTGAACAGATGGCACCTTTTCACATGCGAGACATGGAGGTAAACGGCTTATGGCAAAAGGCAAGTTCATGTGTGGAATAAATGTCCTTTGACTATACTGCAAAAGTCTAGACAACTTCTGAAAAATAAATACATAAATAAAAATAAATGCTCTAACACTAAAACATTAGTTCCACCTGATACATGTTCTAACCTGAAGAAAAAAGACAAAAAAAGACCCCCAGGAGAGACCCCCCCCCCCCCCCGGGTAGTGATGACACTTTTGTCTCTTTGAAGGGAGTCGTTCAATCAGGAGTCGTTCACTGAAAAGAGTCGTTCAACAGACTGACTCTTTTATGTTTTTTGCATTCTTTTGAAACACCAGTGTTTTAATGACTAAATAGGCTACATGTGATGATTGACATTACATTTTAAAGGTGTTTGTTTAATTGGCGCAGCAGTAAATATTATCTTACCGTAAAAAAGAATGGTTAGTTCAGATGTGTGGGTTAAATCCATGACATGAGAGGTGACATTAGACAAATGATGGAACTGGAGCAAAAACATCCCAGTACATTCTGTGGACTAGTCTGAGCTGTTCCACCAGGACAGTCGCTGCTGAGTTTTCAAATGGCGGTGTGAATTATTCGTTGACCCAGACTTGAAAGATATATTTTTTTTTTTGCAAATATTACCAGTGTCATGTCCATCTTTTCTCTCTGAAAGTGCATCCAAATCCTCCTCCTTTTTCTTTGGCTCATTACTCACAGGTGCTCACTCACTCACTCTCAAACTTTTCTACGGTTTCGACCAGTCTTCCAGCTCCGCCTCCTCCAGTCTTCCAGCTCCGCCTCCTCAGTCTTCCAGCTCCTCCTCCTCCAGTCTCTCCAGCTCCTCCTCCTCCAGTCTTCCAGCTCCGCCTCCTCCAGTCTTCCAGCTCCTCCTCCAGTCTTCCAGCTCCGCCTCCTCCAGTCTTCCAGCTCCTCCTCCAGTCTTCCAGCTCCGCTCCTCCAGTCTTCCAGCTCCTCCTCCTCCAGTCTTCCAGCTCCGCCTCCTCTAGTCTTCCAGCTCCACCTCCTCCAGTCTTCCAGCTCCTCCTCCTCTAGTCTTCCAGCTCCTCCTCCTCCAGTATGCTCACCTCATGCTTCAAACTGTTGTTTTTGTGAACTTCTTGATGAGACAGCGCAGTGTCTTTTTTCTGCTGGAACATTCTCCTCCTGCCCAATGCCTCCAGTGACACTAAACTGACAGGCAATTGGACACTCCTTAAAAAAAAAAAATGAACGGCTCTTTACAAAGACTCAGTTCCCATCGTTCATTTCAAAGAGCTGTTCAAAAGATTTGATTCGTTCGTGAACGTCACATCACTACCCTGGGGGCCCACCTCACAGTTTCAGAAACACTGAGTTAATGAGAGATTTAACTGAAAAAGTCACTTTTCTCAAATTGTCTCTGTTTTGGTGTGATAACCCAAAAATGTAATCTCAGCATGATGATTAAAGTACATGATTAGTAAAATAAATACAGGAAAATACCTGATTTTCACTGAATAAAAATCAAAATGGAGAGGATAATATTATGATAAGTGGTGATAAATCACTTAAAGGTTAAATGGACAGAAAAGTTCATTTGCAGCACTGGGTGTTTATGGGTTCAGAAGCTCGTTAAAAGGCAGCAGCAAATCCAACACAGGTACAAGATAACAGTTCAAACACAGAGAACCCTTATACCTCATCTGTTCTGTTCTGTTCTGTTCTGTTCTTTATTAGTGGTGACAGCCTGTTGAGTCTGAAGCTTGTGGGCTGTTTTCTTTTTAAACTTTCTAACCTTTTGTCGTCTGTGGTTTTCAACTTATTTGGGTTTTAATGGGATTCCTGATTCCATGACTGGTCTCCCATGCCTCCTGGACACACCGCCACATCCCTGCTGATTTTTAGTCTTCATCTTTACTTTTCAAGTTTCTCATGTAGGGATGCACCGATACCACTTTTTTCCAGACGAGTACAAGTACATACATTAGAGTACTTTCTGATACCGAGTACCTGCAAGAGTCCTTAATAATCCCATTCCAGTTGTTGGTTCCTTTTGTAAATGTGCTTTATTGTCGTGTCATTAGTCTGACTGGAACAAAGTGCTGCATTTAAGTGTTGGAATGAGCGTTTGTCAGTTAATCCACCAGGGGGCGCCGCTCTGAATTAACCATACTGGACAAATACCACGAAGGAGAGGAAAGTTTAATGAGAAGAAGAAGAAGAAGTCAGTAATAATAAACATGGCAATGACAGAGGTAACTAGTGATGTGACGTTCGCAAACGAATCGAATCTTTTGAATGGCTCTTTGAAATGAATGATGGGAACAGAGTCTTTGTAAAAAAGTGTTCATTTTTCTTTTTTTTGAGGAGGGAGTGTCCAATTGCCTGTCAATTTAGTGTCACAGGAGGCATTGGGCAGGAGGAATGTTCCAGCAGAAAAAAAGAGTGCACTGAGCATGTCTCGTGGCAGAAGTTAGCAAAAAAAACAACAGTTTGAAGAGTGAGGTGCGCATACTGGAGGAGGCGGAGCTAGGAGACTGGAGGAGGCGGAGCTGGAAGACTGGAGGAGGAGGAGCTGAAAGACTGAGGAGGAGGAGCTGAAGACTGGAGGAGAGGAGCTGAAAGACTGGAGGAGGCGGAGCTGGAAGACTGGAGGAGGTGGAGCTGGGAGACTGGAGGAGGGGAGCTGGAGACTGGAGGAGGCGGAGCTGGAAGACTGGAGGAGGAGGAGCGAGACTGGAGGAGCTGAAGACTGGAGGAGGCGGAGTGGGAGACTGGAGGAGGCGGAGCTGGGAGACTGGTCTAAACCAGAGAAAAGTTTGAGAGTGAGTGAGTGATCTGAGGGAAAATGCACTACAGTTGTTCAGGTATTTAAGTATTTGCAATGATAAATCACTTCTGTGTTTCGTGCATTTTTTCTGTATGTTTCCACACATTTATTGTTCTTGTTTTGAGGAGAAAAAATGTTTTCATCAGAAAATGTTTTATTTTCTTCTTCATTTTTATTCTACAGACTAGTCCACATAATGTACTGGGATGTTTTTGCTCCTTCCATCATTTGTCTAATGTCACCTCTCATGTCATGGATTAAACCCACACATTTGAACTAACCATTCTTTTTTATGGTAAGATAATATTTACTGCTGCGCCAATTAAACACCTTTAAAATGTAATGTCAATCATCACATGTAGCCTGTTAGTCATGAAAACACTGGTGTTTCAAAATAATGCAAAAAAACATAACAGAGCCAGTCTGTTGAACGACTCTTTTCAGTGAACGACTCCTGATTGAACGACTCCCTTCAAAGAGCCAACAGTCCCATCACTAGAGGTAACACTAATGTGGATGCTAATGTTGATTGATGAGGGTAGTTATGTCAGCAGTTTTTAGTTTACCGGCCGACAGGCCATAAGCTATTGTTGTCGTCTGTCGTTTGTCGTCCGATAAAAAAACTTTCAATCGTCTTCTTCTCTGAAACTACAATTCCGGTTGACTTCAAACTTGGTATACAGCTTCTTTATGATGATGTCAACGAAAGTTAGGGAAATTATTTGGATCTGGATCTGATTCTGGATTTGATGTGACTTTGAAAAATGTCCCCATTATCAGAGATAGGAAGTGGATGGATGTAAACTCAGTAAATCTAAATGATCTCCAGTGTAAATGTCTCCAGTCCAGCCCTGATGGGGAGATGAGCCAAACATAATGTCCACATGCTGATCAGGATCTTCTTCTGGATCTGGAACTGACGCAAAATTTAACATGGGCTCTAATGGGGAAAACATTTCAATCGTCTTCTTCTCCCAAACTCCAGTTCTGATTGACTTCAGACTTGGTCTACAGCTTCTGTACGATGATGTCAACACAAGGGACTGAAATTATTTGGATCTGGATCTGATTCTGGATTTGGTGCCACTTTGAAAAATGTTCCCATTCTAACAGATAGGAAGTGGATTGATCCAATAAATCAGTATCAATGATATCAAGTGTGAATTTGAATTTTTTCCAGATCTGATTGGAATATGAGCAAAACATGGACTATTTCTGTAATAGAATAAATACACAGAACTGGGGGAGAATAAATGGATCTGGATACATTTAACACAGCTTTTAAATTTGGCCGGTAAGCTCCAGGACCATTGGTCCGATTTTTCTCTAACTCCCACAGTGGCTCTTTGAACAGATCTGTTACCTCCACGGTTTCCGCTGGTATTCTCCGTCTAGGTACGCGTCTGCGAGCACCTGGAAAACAGATGGAATGTACGCAGAGGACAGACAGAACACTGCGTCTGTATCTGTCTGTGTCTGTAACGTCACTTGCAGACAGTGTTACTTTTGTCACTGTCATTTCTTTCATTAAACCTCCACACTCTTCACACTCACTGCAAATGTCACGCTGCCATAAGTAGTATCAGTGCGGTTGTATCAGAGTACTTTTACGAGTACACACTCTGAGTATCAGACCCCGGGTATCGGTGCATCCCTACTCTCATGGTTACTTTCAGTCTTTTCCATGGTTTCCACGTCTTCTTCCTCTGTCTTCCAGTTGGTCCTCGCTCCTTTTCGGCCCTTCTTCTGTCTTCACCGTTCTTCCACCTTACTTCCCTCTTCCTTCATCCTCTGGCCTTTCCTGTCTGGGCGCCATGGCGACAGTAGTGGAAACATGGGCCTATGATAATAGGGAACGTGAACTCAATTGGGAGAATAGTCAGGGGGGGTTGTTCCATCCATCCATCCATCTATCCATCCATCCACAGCTGGGGTCATCTGTGTTTGGACAGCTGGTAACACTTTTACAGGCTCCTCAACAAACACAGCAGCTGAATGGGAAGAAGGAGGGAGGGGAAGACGGATGGAGAGGCAGAGGATGAGGCGATAAGACGGAGCTGTGGACCAAACACTGAGGGGTGGTTCAGTTTAATGGTCAAACATGACACTGGCTAATGGTTCCAGTAAGACTGTTTCCCACACATCTCTGACCTTCCATCTGAAGACAATGGAATGGTGATACATTTGAACTAGTGCTGTCAAACAAGTACGTTTTTTTTTTTTTTTTAACAACTTTATTTATCATTTTATAAACACATTTTACAATCAACCGAAATGCGTTAATTACACAAGTTCTCACCCCCTCCCTCTTCCAGGTGGTACCCACATAAATATAAACATACCAAAATATGAACATTTCCGAAGACAAAGCATTCAAATGTAAAATAACAGCTGCAGTTATCCAGTAAACAAACATGTCTGCAGATCAGTTTCCTTGCCAGATATATAATTATCAAAGTCAGAATGATATGAAATTGCTAATAATCAAGACCAGAACATCCATTAACCCTCCGGTATCCAGGTGTGCCTTTTAGGCACACTTTGCACTTTGTTTTAAAAAACTTCATATTATTTTTCACAATTTAAATAAAGTTAGAATTCAAAAGTTGTTCATTTTTGCATGATCTTTAAAATTCTGTCCACCAACTCAAATGTGCACATTGTAAACAAAGAAAATGACCAGACTAGCATCTGTCTGCCCAGTGTGCCTAAAACGCACTATTTCTAACATTTGATCTGTATGATTAGGACTGAGCTGGATTTACAAAAATAAAATCAAATTACAGCAGAAAAATAAATCATATATAATATTTAATGGTTTGATTTATAGGTGTGCATTTTACGCACACTTGGTGACAGATGCTAGTATTTTTGAACATTTGACCTAGCGCCAAAAATAATCATGCAGATTAACCAGTGTTGGAGTTAATCACTGACATATGCCAGGATGAAAAATCTAATAATATGTGATCCACTTTTTATGTAGAATATTGAGAGAAAAAAAAAAGTGTTTTTTTTGCATTTAAAAAAATGGTTTGTTTCCATTACAAATACGGCATTTAAAGGGTTAAAAAATGTGACAATTATTGAGTATTTGGTATTTTTATTTATGGCTCAAGTTGATGAAATAAAATAGTGTAAAAGAATTAAAAACAAACTCTATGAAATTTTTTTTGACATTATTCCACAAGTGTGCCAAAAAAGCACACTTAGTGCTTAGTAAGGCCTTGGTGGACAGGATACCAGAGGGTTAATAAAAGTAATAATAATAATGATAATAATACTGAAATTAATTAAGAAAAGAGAGAGAGAACAAAAAGGACACAGGCATATGAAACAATTTAAATGAGAAGTTGCATCAGTGGCTCAAACTGAAATTTGGTGTGACATTTACAGTACCGACATCCTACACGGCTCGTTAACTGTAATAGGCAATGACTCCAGCTATTTTAAACACAACCTCCGACATTTTTAATTCAGTTGGAGAATGTCTACAGGAGATCAGGTTAAAGAAAGTCCTTTAATATGTACCATTAACAATGACCAGGTTGTATGATACTTGTCTTTGTTGAATATCTAAGTAAACGGTTACATTTTTTGAATCAAATTAATCACAGCGTTGCTGTGGATTAATTTAAATAATCACCATGAAATATCATTCATTTTTAATCTATATTAACCCTTTCATGCACAGTGGTCACTGCAGTGAACAGTTATTCTACAGGGTGTCCCATCAGTCTCCGTACATAGGAAAAATAAATGTTTCTTGACATAAACCATTTTTATTTCTATAATATGCTCTATATGACTGCCATTTTGTCAGGAACACATTTCAATGCGTGTCCTCCACTGCTGAAGAACTATAAAGAAGAAATATAAAGAAATACATGTTACAACCATATGTGTATGGAATGTATATGTCTCCTATGTATGGAGACTTATGGGACACCCTGTACAGCTGTTCTTATATATCATAGATTTTTGTTTTTACTTTCATATCAGCCGACACATTGGATCCTTGTCTTCATCCCATACACTGACATTAATGACATGACTGTAACTTTGCTGTTCTTGATAAATGTGATCTGTAGTAACATGTTTGACTGTAAATCAATTGCTTGTTATTGTTATTAGACTGTAATTAACGACAGAAAGTTTTTTGGGTTTTTTTGCATATTATCTCCATAAAGTGAGTAATGACTAGTATTAGAGTATGTTAAAATGTGAGAAAACATCAGATTAGCAGCATTAAAATATTGATATTTCATAGTTTTTACACAGTATATCAGTAAATACATGTTTCTTTGCTTCAAAAATTAAACGGATGCACTGTAAACAAAAAAAAAAAAAAAAAAAAGATAAGTGGACTGAACTTAACTAAGTGAAGTCATCTTGTTGCTGTGACTGAGTTAATTTCAGTTGACTTGTAGTTTATTACACTTTAAAACACAAGTTGATACAACATGCAGTCTGTTGACTCAACTTCCTGTATCAGTGAGTTGAATTTGAAAATATTATATGAGATAACTTTAAGAGATGTTGGTTGAATTTTTTTATCAAGTTCTTACAACCGTGAATCAAGTGGGCTCAACATGGAATGCATAACTGATACAACTTGCAATTTGTTGACTCAACTTACCGTCTCAAGTAATGAGGACTTCAAAATGTTACTAAAGAGAACTCAAAAAGATGCTGCTTGAACTTATTTTATCAAGTTACTGCAACATTTTTTTTTTTCTCTCATTTTATGCTCTGTTGCCAATCTACCTGGTGATGTCATGTCATGGTGTCCAGCTCTGCGTACATTTTTGCAACTCCAAGAAATATAGCTTCATAAAAAAATTTCAGTCCATTGTTTTTTCATACCTAAAAAAGAATAAAACCACTCAGGGAAAAAAATCTTGCTTAGGGTTCTCACAATTCATGCATGAAAGGGTTAATCGTGTTTGATTTTGCATGAGCAAACAGACTCAAGAAAGAAGGGAATTTATGTGCACTTAATGTGTTTATCAAACACCTTCAACAGTTTCAAACAACTTGAAACAACTGCTCCTTCTTGGGCATTTTTGTACTCATATTTCCATCCGGAGGTTCAACGTGCTGTTTAGCATCTTCCATCTTTATTGGCGTACGTGGTAATTCTACTTAAACAAACTGCTCCAAATGTGTTGGTGGAGACGTGCAGTCATTCTGCGCTGTAGGTAGGTTAATTGTGTTAAAATTTTTAATCAGTTTAATCATGTAAATGGATTAATGCGTGTTAAAGCATTATTTTTGACAGCCCTAATTTTAACATATCGTCATCCACTATATGGACAAAAGTATGTGGACATGTTGAATTCAGGTGTTCTTTTCTAACAGGGGTCTGGGATACAAAACAACAATAACAATGTCATAATATGGTTTTATTTTGGGATAAATATCCTATTGATTATTAATATTGATGTTTCTATGTCAAATCCTCATGAACAGGACATCTTACAGCTGTAGACATGATGTGTCCCAATATTTATGTCCATATAGTTTAGAAACATCAATATTTCCTTCAAGTTTAATGGGAGATTTTCCTTCCTCAGTGAGATGTGAAGAAAGTAAGCCGGGCAGCAATTATTACCGCGTTAACGCATTCATGAAATAACGCTGACAGTTTTTTTTCTGTCCCGTTACTGCCGTTTTATTCTAACTCCTATTCTTCTGCTTGTGTTGCGGTGTAGCGATTAGCTGCAGATAGACCACAGGTTTACCAAGAAAAGCCGGACGCCCAAAACTTGTGTCCAAATCTGTTCCTGTAGACTCACTGTAAAACTGACACATACAAACTAAATCTGTCTGAGTTCTGTTCACTGCCGCAGTACATTTACATGGCATTATACATTTAAATGAATAGGTAAAAGGTTGCTAGCTCGATGCTAACTTGAATGGGAAAAATCCATAGACCCGCTAACGATTAGTATTTACAGATATAACGTAAGATTTCCAACGTCTTTTTCTCCAGCAACAAAGGTTCACATTAGAGATATTTGATACTATTCATTCTGACAACAACTGAACAGAAAATACTCACAGACAAATGTTTTTGGGGCCATACAAACAGAGTGAAGAAACGTGTCTGTTAGTTCCTTCTTATGTCTGAACTGACTAGGAACACCGCAAGGACAAAACATATGTTAGTGACACTTATTCCCACCACTAGAGGGCCCCCTTTGTTTACTTGAACAACTGAACATCACATATTATTGGGCTTATTAGTATTAGTACTGATTAGTGGACTAAGACTCCTGTCAATCACTCACAAGTGGAAATAAACCTGTGTGGACATAAACTGTGTAACAGTAGCGGTCTGTTCCATGGACATTTTCATTTGAATTGTCTTCAGATGGGTGGGGGGGGTGGGTGTGGGGGGGGGGGGACATAGGTGTTTGGAAGCACTGACATGTGCAATTATTTTTATCACTGGAGTACTGCAGTCTGAAATATCACTGAAAGGAAATACACACTGTTGATGCCGGCAACCCCCCCAATAAGTCTGCGATTAATCATGATTAATCGCAGAAATCCATGCGATTAATGCATTTAAAATTTCAATCGCTCCCCCAGCACTAATGTATTTATATATTTTATTCTTGACTGTCTTAGAATTGATGTGTGTATTTTACCTGAACATCTTACAGAACATAAAACCAAATTTTGTTGCATTGTATAATGGAATTCTGTAATGACAATAAAGCCTGTTCTATTCTGTTCTATTCTATTCTATTCTATTCTATTCTATTCTATAGGGAAAAATGAAGAAAAATACATGCAACAAGAACATCACGTATCTTTCGTTTGCATTGTGCAGTTGTATTACCACTTACTTTAGTTGTGGAAGATGGTCTGTCTGTTGTATTTACTGACTATTTCTGGTGATATTTTATGATCAGTTTAAGGGTTTAATTAAGTCAAGATCCCTCACAGTCCCTTAGAAAAAATTGTCTAACTTCAGACTATGTTATTACATCTGAGTCGTCATGATTTTCGTTTTTCCTTCATTCCAGAAATATGTTCTTTGCTATATTCACGTGGGTAGGCATGCTGTATATTTGCATATTTAAGTCCAGAATGTCAGAACAAGTCACTAAGAAGATGGACGATGAGGAGTCAAGCTGTTGCGAAAGGAAATGGAGAAGTGTATCTGAAGAGAAAAAGTGTGAAAGGTGCAGGAGAGTAATGACCCAGAGAAGGAGGAAGCAGCAGACCTGATTCCATTTCCACTTATTTTCCTCAGCGTCTCACTTGTTCTGCCCTTATAATACGTGTGCGGTGTTGGCGTGTATTTGCAGAGACTCTGATGTATCTGACCATTCTGGAATGAAATACGACGTTACATTCTCACCCTGTTCTTCTCCAGCTCCATCCCATTCCATCACCATAACAACAGTGGCTGGGTTTATGGGAGCGTTGGCCCCGTTGCATCATGGTATACAGTATATCACCAGTCCCACGTATACAGACGGTGGTAACAATGACCAGAGCATGGCAAACACATGACATGGTCAGTGTTGACTGTGTCTCCAGGATGTGTAGTCATGGTAACCAGGGTGAACATTTCCACTGTTGGGAAGCAGTCCATGTACAAAATAACACCAAATATGTATGGGCTAAGCAAGCTGTCCAAATATTCATGTGCACAAGACAGGTATGTGTGCACATTAGTCTACAGTTGTGCAAAAAAGAAATATGTGTAAACTCTTGAATGAGTTCAGTCGCACTAAAAACTGTATCGTGTGAATTTAATCTGTCAGAATACGAATGAATTAGTTTTGAAATCAAGAATTACAAACACAAAATGGAACGAAATGCAAATGCAAATAATAATAATAATAATAATAATAATAAAATAAATAAATAAATAAATAAAAGATTGAGTTCAGTTGTACATAAATTGTATTGTGTGAATTTTAATCTCTCAGAATACAAATGAATTAGTTTGAAATCAAGAATTACAAACATGAAATGCAAATTTAAAAAATATATGAATAAATAAATAAATAAATTAATTAATTAATTAAAATAAATAAATAAATAAATGAATAAAAAAAGAATGAGTTCAGTCGTACATAAACTGTATGTGTGAATTTTATGTCAGAATACAAATGAATTAGTTTTGGAAATCATGAATTACAAACACAAAATGGAACTTTACGGTTGTGCTTTCTCCATCACAATAACGAATCACCACTGTGACTAATGTCAAAAATTCAAGAAAAACACATGTAGGTGAAAGGCACATGTATTTTAGAACATTAGAACATGAGTTTTCTAACATTGGACCCCCATGTGTGCTGGTCCAGACCCCTGGTTCCACATCCACATGACCCTTTGAACATCAGTCCTTACTTAGTGCAGCGGTCTGCAGCCTTTATTATCATCAGAGCCCATTTTACCTCCTCCCTCTTCCGCCAAAGAATAGTCTGGAGCCGCAAAAAATAACAGAGCTTCTAAACTTTCAAAAGTTTTAAATCTTTCTTTTTTTTACATTTTATCTGTTTACAACTAGGATGCAAATTATTGATTAATTCATTAATCGTTAGTTGGTTCCCTTATCGATCAATAACGCTTAATTGAGAAGTGTCGATTTTCCTGAGAACCTGAATTTCTTTTCAATACGGTATGTAAGAATAAAAGCTAAATACTGTTATACACTTAATAAAAACCAGGTCAAATTCCTTAATGATTGATTCATTGAACCATTGGATACAGTCAGTGTTTCCTGTGGAATTCATCTGTTGTTGTGGCGCTGTGGAATGGGGGGGGTGTACGTGCATGCGTTTCACTGGGGGGGTGGGGGTGTACTCGCACGTGCGCAGTACGGCCGGGGAATGCGTGCGTGCCTGCGTCGCTTTCCGTCCTACTTCTAATACTACGGGGTTCGGTGCAGTCTGTGCTCCCGCAGAAGTGACAGCAGAACTTTTCACTCATTATCTTTTCCTCACCTTCGCAAATGCATTCCATAGCTGTGGCTGAACCAGGAGCCTGGAGGAGGTTTTCAACTTCTGTCTCACTGACCGTGGACTAGACCGACCTCCAGGGAAACGCTCTGACAACCCACCCCACATTTGTGTGTGTATTTATTGGGGGGTGCACCGCTGCCACACACAGACGGTCTTTCTGTGTTTGCTCCTTCATGTCCATGCAGACGTTCTAAACTCACCAACGCCATGATCCGGTTCGATGACCGCCTATCCCAGCCGCGGCGTTGCAGCGCGGACAAAACCGGCAGCCTTCAGACAGGTGTGGACGGGTGGACAAGGACAGTTAGTAATATTTAATCGAGCAAATTCTTTTCGACAATTATCATTTGTCGATTAATTGTTTACATCCCTAGTTCCAACCACTGAATACAACAAACAGAAGTGCAGTGTGGAATGAATTCTGGAGTATGATTACTCTAAAAGTACACAGTAAAAGTAGCTCACAGTATTTGTGTTAATAGTATATGAAGTACTAATACCAAAAATACCAAATTCACAAGGTACTTAATGTAAAAGATCATTTTATTCATCATTGAATTTAGTCTTAAAGCCTATTTCAGATGAAAAAAACAAACACTTTTGTGTCTTGGAATGGAATCTGTTGTAGGATTACTCCAAAAGTACACAGTACTCATACTCATACAGTCATTCTGTGAAAGTATCACTATTTATGGAAATGATTCTCTTCAAAACTCAACACTGCCTCCACAGTTCCCAGTTGTACTGCTCCATATTCAGTTCACATCCGCAAGCTCCTGGAAAACAGACAGAATTATGTGAGTAATAAACAAAGGACGGACAGAACCCTCCGTCTGTCTCCGTCTGCGTCTTTAACGTAGATCACAAATGAGCCCTTACTGTGGTTGTCTGAAGGCACATTCGCTCCATGCAGCTCATCCACCGTAACTGTCGAATGAGTAGCACACAAGAAACATGCTAACGTCTGGACTTGACCATGCAGAGGAGAATGGTGGCTGGCTTCTGCAGTAAAGGGAGGAGCCCCGCATTAGTACCATTACTTCATCAGTCCTTACATTAGTACCATTACTTCATCAGTCCTTACATTAGTACCATTACTTCATTGTTCCTTACATTAGTACCATTACTTCATTGTTCCTTACATTCCTTATATTAGTACCATTACTTCATCGTTCCTTACATTAGTACCATTACTTCATCAGTCCTTACATTAGTACCATTACTTCATCAGTCCTTACATTAGTACCATTACTTCGTTGTTCCTTACATTAGTACCATTACTTCATTGTTCCTTACATTCCTTATATCAGTACCATTACTTCATCGTTCCTTACATTAGTACCATTACTTCATTGTTCCTTACATTCCTTACATTAGTACCATTACTTCATTGTTCCTTACATTCCTTATATCAGTACCATTACTTCATCGTTCCTTACATTAGTACCATTACTTCATTGTTCCTTACATTCCTTACATTAGTACCATTACTTCATCGTTCCTTACATTAGTACCAGTACTTCATTGTTCCTTACATTCCTTACATTAGTACCATTACTTCATTGTTCCTTACATTAGTACCATTACTTCATTGTTCCTTACATTAGTACCATTACTTCATGGTACCTAACAAAGCAGGTCCACTCACTGTTCATGCACAGGTGGACCTTACAGACCCTGTAGACCACATTGGACCTCACAGACCCTGTAGACCACATTGGATCTCACAGACCCTGTAGACCACATTGGACCTCACAGACCCTGTAGACCACATTGGACCTCACAGACCCTGTAGACCACATTGGACCTCACAGACCCTGTAGACCACATTGGACCTCACAGACCCTGTAGACCACATTGGACCTCAGATTGTTGACTCACTGGAACTGTTGATGTCACTGTCTTGTAATGTATGTGGAAATTACCAAAAATAGTCACTTGCCAGATAAAGGGTTAAAAGTGGGATGGTCTCTGCAGCAGTAAAGTACAGATACAGATGAACCCCAGGTGCAAAGTGACAGACTGTTTACATGTAGCCGGGGATTTTTGAAAACGGAGACTTTTGTCTGCATTTGTTCCTATTGTTGACACGACGGGCACACGAAAACGAAGGTTTCTGAAAACTTTGACCAAAGTGGAGATTTCAGCAAAGTTTTGTTTTTGCGTTTGTGTGTAAACAGAAGGAATCGTGGAAGTGGAGATTCTCTGAAGGACATCACAGTTTTCGAAGGAAATATTCTACGAAGTTCACATGTGATGATCCAGTTTAGAAGAAGAGGATGGAGCTGAGAAATGAAGTTACAAGTATGACAGGAGAAAAGAAGGAAGTTAAAAAAAAATACGGTAATTTTCCATAATTAAAATACAGTTTTTTGCTCTAACTTTACATGAGATTTTGCTTTTTTTTTTTTACTTTTTAATGTTTAATAAAGAATATTTACATGTATTAAAACAATCCAATTCCCTATAAATATATATATAAATAATTTTCAGTGAGACTCAGTTGTCCAATCCACTGATAAAAACTGTATTTGGACAGTTTATCAGTGCTTATACATGTTCTACATTCACAAAAATACATTTATTCAACATTTTTGTTGTGAAACCTCCTGTAATTACACAAGATATTTGTCAATGAACAAACAAGTCTGGTTCAACTGACAGAACAAATACTTCGTTTATGGTTAACTGTCAGTAATTTTATCTGGTTTTATTATTATTATTATTTTTTTTACAGTATTAAACTTTAAATTAACAGTTTAATCTCATGAATAGAAAAGAAATATTTGTGAAATTACGATACATTTACAACTGTGTTTTAACTGTATTTTTTGTGAGAAAAAGAAAAAAAAAATGTCTTTAAAAAATGGGAAATTTTATGGTTATTCACAGTTACAGTTTTTTCATGTTCTTTTCCATTTGACATGTAAAATCACAGTCTACTTTTGTAATTTCATTGATATTTTCCTGTATCTTAAAAATACAGGTAAATCTGTAAAATAAACAGTGAAAATTCTGTTAAATTACAATTTTTTTATTTTTTTTTTTACAGTGCACGATAGCTGCTTAACACGATCTTCATGTGTTTACTTGATATAAAATAAGGATTTTATAGGTGTTTCCACATTTTCATACTTCATATTTAGTTTATTTTATTTGTTTGTCCTTTATCTGTTCTGTCCAGTTCAGTAGACGGTAAATGAAGTCATAATTTACGTCTGTGCACAGTGGTCTTCATGAACTAAAGACAAAACATGATTGAAGCTGTTAAAAAACTACAGGACAAACACAGGTTCACACTCAGAATTTAAACCCTTTCTCATCCCCTGTCACATCAGAAACGCAATTTGTAATTGTAAAATTATTATTATTATTATTATTATTATTAGTATTAGTATTATTATTATTATTATTATTATTGTAAATATATTACATTTTTATGGGATTTTTTCCATGTTAGACCAAACTCTGATTTTCTAAACACTGGACTATTTACCAAAAATAGTCACTTGCCAGATAAAGAATCAAAAGTGGGATGGTCTCCGCTGCAGTAAAGTACAGATACAGATGAACCCCAGGGGCCAAAGTGACAGCCTCGATTTTCTAAACCTTGGGCTTTCCAAACATAACCAATGCCATCAGTGTTTAAACTCCAAACATAAAACTCAATAAACAGACTGTAGATATGAACAGGAAGTTAATATCCCTGCAGCTAAAAGCCCAGAACAGACAAAACCAACACTAGCTGTGTGGAGGGGCTTAATGGTTTTTCTGTGCTGAACATGTCTGCGTCCTCATGCTCACCATCACTGGCGTTGCCGTGAAATAATTGGCCATTTATCTGAAATGGCATTGAATCATTCTGGCATTAATGTATCCTGATGTTTTAGAGGTGTCCCTGACGATGCCTACCTTTAAACATAAATAATCCAAGGCTTTGGAATGGGCTGTCCGTGCTCTTTATAGTCCCAGCGTACGTATGTGTGGACGAGCTGCATGGCTTTCATCTTTAATCTGCATATGTTTACATTCAGGAAAACCACAGCAAGCGGTGATTCATTCTGTGACTCACTACTGCATATACCCTTTCTGAAGTGATGCAAGTATAATAGCTTATCTGACCCATTAGTACTGTTCACAGCCCTCAGTACATCACTGTGACATACGTCTGGGGTCAGGAAGCTGTCAAAATATTTGGGTGCATAAGACAGATATGCATGCATATTAGCCTGTAGCTGTGCAAAAATGAATATAGTTGTGCAAAAAAAAAAAATATTTGTAAACTCTAGAATGAGTTCATTGTATGTAAAATGCATTGTGTGTATTTTATGTCAGAATAGGAATGAAAAAGTTTTGACATCAAGAATTACAAACACAAAATGCAACTTTACGATTACATTTTCTCCATCACGAATACAAATTCACCAACGTGACTCAACACTGTAAAAAAAATAAAAAATCTGTAATTTAACAGAATATTTACTGTTATTTGACGATATTTCCTGTATTTTTCAGAGATACAGGAAAATATCAATGAAATGACAAAAACAGACTGTGATTTTACAGGTCAAATGGAAAAGAACAGGAAAAAACTGTAACTGTGAATAACCAGAAAATTTACAGTTTTTTTTAAAAGAAATTTTTTTCTTTTCACAGAAAAATACAGTTAAATACATTTGCAAATGTGTCAATAATTTCACAAATATTTCTTTTCTATTCATGAGATTAAACTGTTACTTTAAGTTTAATACTGTAAAAAAAATAATAAAACAAGATAAAATTACTGACAATTAACCGTAAAATAAGTACGGTATTTGTTCTGTCAGTTGAACCAGACTTGTTTGTTCATTGACAAATATCTTGTGTAATTACAGGAGGTTTCACAACAAAAATGTTGAATAAATGTATTTTTGTGAATGTATAAACATGTATAAGCACTGATAAACTGTCCAAAATACAGTTTTTAGTCAGTGGATTGGACACTGAGTCTCAATGAAATTATTTATATATATATTATAGGGGAATTGGATTGTTTTAATACATGAAAATATTCTTCATTAAACATTAAAAAGTAAAAAAAAAAAAAAAAAAAATCTCATGTTAAGTTAGGGCAAAAAAACTGTATTTTAATTATGGAAAATTACCGTATTTTTATGAGATGGTTATTTTCTGTTATTTTACAGTATTTTTTTCGCCACCCCTGCTGCCGGAATAATACCGTTTTTTTTTTTTATGAGTTTTTTTTTTTTTTTTTTACAATTTACTGTAAAAAATAGTCATACTTCACTGGCATTATTTATCGAGCAGAAGATACATCGATTCCACAGATAGTGCATGACTTCAGGTTCCATTTCCACGGCAAGCTCAGACAGGATCACTGTGCAAGATGGCTGACGAAGTCCGAGAACGAATCAGGTCAAATCAAACCCATTTGTACATTGTTTCTGACCATAGAAGGAAGAGAAGGAACTGAACTCATGCGCTATCTGTGGAATTGACCGTATCCTCTGCTCGATAAATAATGCCTGTGGAAGTGGTTCATTCAAGAGTTTACAAATATTTCTGTTTTGCAAAACTATAGACTAATATGCACCAGGGCTGGGCAACGTTAATGGTTATTACCGCATTAACACATTCATTAAATAATGCCGACAATTTTTTTAAATCTCCCGTTAATGCCATTTTATTCTAACTCCTGTTCTTCTGCTTGTGTGCGTGTAGCGATTAGCTGCAGATAGACAACAGGTTTAACAAGAAAAGCCGGACGCCCAAAACTTGTGTCCAAATCTGTTCCTGTAGACTCACTGTAAAACTGACACATACAAACTAAATATGTCTGAGTTCTGTTCACTGCCTTAGTACATTTACATGGCATTATACATTTAAATGAATGGGAAAAAGATCCCTAGCTCGATGCTAACTTGAATGGGAAAATCCATAGACATGCTAACCATTAGCATTTACAGATTAATTTAAGATTTCCAACGTCTTTTTATCCAGAAACAAAGGTTCACATCAGAGATATTTGATACTATTCATTCTGACAACAACTGAACAGAAAATACTCACAGGCAAACATTTTTGGGGCCATACAAACAGAGTGAAAGAAACGTGTCTGTTAGTTCCTTCTTATGTCCGAACTGACCACGGGAACACCGCAAGGACAAAACATACGTTAGTGCCACTTATTCCCACCACTAGAGGGCCCCCTTTGTTTACTTTGAACAACTGAACATCACATATTATTGGGCTTATTAGTATTAGTACTGATTAGTGGGACTAAGACTCCTGTCAATCACTCACAAGTGTAAAAAAAAACATGTGTGGACATAAACGTGTAACAGTAGCAGTCTGTTCCATGGACATTTTCATTTGAATGTCTTCAGATGGTGGGGGTTATAACTCTACAATTAATCGTGATTAATCGCAGAAATCCACGCGATTAAGTGCAATTAAAAGTTTTAATCGCTGCCCAGCACTAATGTGCACGCATTATTTTCTTTTTCTTTTTGCACACATTTCTGTATTATGCACACAAATATTTTGACAGCAGCCTTACCCCATACATGTGTAGTAAAGCACACAGCGTCCATTTAATGAGAACCTGTCGTCTCCTTCTGGGTTGTTCATTATCTCACTGCTGCTGCTGAACAGATCTGTGCTTACTTGTGAATAAGTGATGCCTTCCCTTCCCTGTCTGAGGTTATCTGCAGAGCTCCTCTGCCTGTTGTTTAATGCATGATGCTGCTGATACTCTATCTGTCAGTGTTTAGGAAACAGGAAGACACAATGATGCTGGGAATGTTCTTCAGAAGCATCAGTTATTACCAGAGCAGGCGTGGACAGGCACACCATTCTGACCAGAACAGAGCTGATGATTATTTCCGTTCCTCAGTAGTAAGGATGTGTTGTTGCAAACTCTGGATCCAGTGAGTGAATATGTTTCTGTTCTGGAGGACTACGTTCCAGTCGTTTCATAGCCTGAGGAGTCGAGGCCTAGCATTACTCCTGTGATTCGCTGTTTACGACTGCTGCAGTAGATGTGGAGGAGATGTGGAAAACCAATAGAGTGAAAAAAAAAAACACATTCACCACAATAAAATGTTGCTTCTGCAAATCATGGATACACAAAAGCCTAATATTTCTCATTCAAAAGTACACTTTAAATAAGTATTCCCACACTTACATATTGTTATCCTCATGTCATAATCACCTAAATCAGGGGTGGGCAACCTTTACAGCCTGAAGAGCCATTTTTGTCTCGAAAAAATGAAATCTGACCGGAGCCATGAATAAAAAATGTAAACCCATCTACATTTTATCATGAGGTGGCTGCTCAGCTGGAGCCTATTTGGGATTAGTTTGCTATTTAACTTTGTATTTCCAATACAATAATGCAATGTCTAGTGAATTTATGAAATTATACGACTACAAGAAAGAAAACATTCAAGATTCAGCATTCAAACATTCAAGGCTTACAATTTCTAAATTATGACTTTTTTACCGCACTATTGTAAATTTATTTTCAAAATATTATGACTTTAATCTCATAAAAGTATGACAATTTTGTTAAAGTATGAGTTTTTTTTTAACTACGACTTTATTCTCATAATATTATGGCTTTATTCTCGTAGTGACAAGTGTTTTTATTTTTCCTATGTGGCCCTAATACACTGTCATACAGTAATATGTATGTGTATGTGTTTGTAGTTAAATGGCAAAAGAAAAAACACACCACAACAACCATGACCCCACAAATATAATGAAAAAAAAATCTTTTCAATAAGAACATCAGATGCAACTACACACACACGCACACACACACACACACACACAGATGTCTGTATATTGTACTACTGTCAACAGTGAGTCAAACTGAAACCTGCAGTTTATAAGACTTGAACAACACTAACCCCCCCCCCCCCCCCCCCCCCCCCCGCCATACACCCACACTCTCAGAAACAGAGGTACAAGATCAGAACATTTCTGTTCCTAAGTCCATTTTTTTCAGACTGTTCTCTCAAAAGTACAGTATTGGTCTGTAGGAGTCCAGAGTGTCCCCTTTAGACTGTGAAAAAGGCTCCAACAGTTCTGTCCAGTCCACATGTGGACTCTAAGGAACCCTGCAGCATTCAAACTGTGTGCAGACCATGAGAACAGGCTCTAGACTAGAACTGAACAGTAGGACCAACTAGAGTTCAAACATTAGGGACTGAGCACATTATTTATTATATATCATACTGTAATTACTCTGTATTATATTTAATAATAGTTTGTGTTTTAATTTAATACCCAATTAGCTCAATGATAATAGCCTAATCATTATTTCTCTTTATTAGAACCTCTGATTACTGACATAATCTGTGTTTGATCCAGTTTTCATTCACACCTCCATGTCTTGATATCGTAGTTTGCCTATGCCGTTTTTTTTTTTTTTTTTCTCAATTAGTCCACCGGTTCAAACTGTAAAACATCATGGCATTATCAACTATATGAGAATTTTCTTTCTGTGTAAAGTACTTTAGGTACAAAATGGACCATTTCAAAGGGTACAGAAATGTCTCTGAAAAAAGTACACCCCCCAGAGACAAGCATGTGTACCCTTTAAGTACAAGCTGGTACCTCTGTTTATGAGAGTGCAGTAGCAAAATCTGATCTGTATCCAGACAAGTTGTAGATAATAATCAGCTCTTACCTTTTGACTTCCATGTCATAGTTTTAATGTGTTCATTTCTCTTCATTGAAATCAGATTTCTGTCAGTGATCATGATTCATGATATGGGGCAGAAACATAATCTCATTGAAATGAACCTGAAGCTCATTTTAAGATTGCAAAAGCAAGGTTTCCCACCTTTATCATTGGAGACATTGGAAATGCCTTTGACAGTGTCTGCTTTTGGTCTAATACAGGGGTGTCAAACATGCGGCCCAGGGGCCAGATCCGGCCCACCAAAGGTTCCAGTCCAGTAAAGTCTTCAGGTACAAAAATGGATCATTTTGAAAGGGTACAGAAATGTCTCTGAAGAAAGTACACCCCCAGAGACAGCATGTGTACCCTTTAAGTACAAGCTGGCACCTCTGTTTTTGAGAGTGTATATTCACACCTAAGAATTAGATTTTCTTCAACTCTATTGATTCTGACCAGGTACAGTTTTTTCCAAACATAATGTGATAAAGTTTGAGGGAGTCCTTTTAAAAGTGGAGTTGTGTGTCTGTTGGCGTCAGCTCTATGTGGTTTATGTACTTTTCATGAAACATGTTGATTAAAATGCCACTTACCACGCTCACACACTGCTTGGCTGCATGGTGAGATAATCCATTTATGTCCGTGTGTGTGTGTGTGTGTGTGTGTGTGTGTGTGTGTGTGTGTGTGTGTGTGTGTGTGTCCTGCTGCTCTTCCCCTATTGCTGTGTCTCGATCGATCAGGTGTCGACCACCCCATCCACTTCCTTTCCTTCTGATCTATTTTGGTCTCATTACCTTCCCATCATCCTCTTCTCCTCCTGCCTTCCCTCCATCTTCTAGACATCAGCACATGCCTTAATTATTTTGTCACTTCAGAACAAAATGCCGCCATAAGTGAGGATGCCTGATGGAGTATAAGCCGTGATATCGATTCACTTCTGCTTGGTGATTTTTATTCCATATTTGCGATAACGGGGTTGGCTCACACCTAGTCACACTGTTGTGTCTGTGAAAGGAAGCATCAGAGTCATGCTTCATATTAATTCAGTCATTAGAACCACAGAAACATTCACTCCAGTTCACAGTAGAACTGCCTTAGGACACAATATATGATCTGTTACAGCTGTTTACTGTACAGTTAACATTCATACGACTAATACCAGATTTTAAACCCTTTGAAGTTTGGATTATCTTTATTGTATCATTAACCCTTTCATGCACGGTGGTCACTCCAGTGGTCGTCACCTCCAGTGGTCACTCAGTGGACAGTTGTTCTCCAGCTGTTCTCTTGTATATTCATGGGTTTGTTATTTTAGTTCCATTTCAGCCAACACAGTGGACACTCATGCACCATCCCATAATAATACACTGCCATTCATACCATTACTGTAACTTCCTGTTCTTAATTAACCTGATCAGCACTAACATGTTTGAGTGCAAATCAATTGTTAATTGTTATTAGACTGTAATTAAGTTTTCTTACACAAAATGTTTTTTTTTTTTTTTTTGCATATTATCTCCATGAAGAGAGTAATAACTAGTATTAGAGTTTGTTAAAATGTGAGAAAACGTCAGATTAGCTGCATTAAAAATGTTCTCATTTCATAGTTTTTCACACAGTTTATCACTTTTTGATATTGCATTTTAAATAAATGTTTCTTTGCTTCAAAAAATTAAACACATGGTGTCCAGCTGATGGACATTTTTTGTAACTCCCTAAAAAATAGGTTCATTAAAAAAATTTACATCACATTGGTTTTTTTTCCATGCCTAAAGAGGAATAAAAACACTCAGGAAAAAAATCTTGACTAAGGTTCACATAATTAATGCATGAAAGGGTTAAGGAAAGAAAGAAGGAAGGAAGGAAATCACACGCTTATTTTTAGGTTCAAACTTTTCTTTATAATCAGAACTGACACCAACTTGATAAACAGTGAAACATTTACAAATCCAGATGAAAATGATGGAGTAAGAAACCATAGCTTTTATGTCAGATATGTTATGGTCAGATGTCTTAATTCACCGTCAGATTCACAGTTGTACGAGGTTTAATGCCCTTTCAGTGGCATTTGCAATGTATTCAGTTTAATGATAGTATAAAAGGAATAGTGTTGAAACCAAACATGACATTGCAGTTCATTGTGATGCAGGTATTTTGTTCTTTGTATCAATACACACAATATGAACTGAAATTTGAAGCATTACCTGCAGGACTTCTTTTTTTTTTTTTTTTCAACTTTTAGCTGAAAGCTCAGTATTTGCACGTATGTCATACTGTTCATCTCATCAGTTTGGGACGTTCCACATACTGTTTTACGTCTGACAGTGTTGACACTGATTTGAAAGCTGACCATAAGTCTTCTGTTCTTGGAATTGTGTGGATCTCCTCACAGCTGCTGGTTAGTCAGACACCTGTGTCCTTCAGAACATGAATGTTCCTCTCAGTCAGCTTCTGGATTCTGCAGATTGTAAAACTACTTTATCTGTAAAGATCGTACAAGGTGCAGTTTGAACTTTTAGCCCTTAGCAGAGCAGGAGCTCTCAGTTCTGGAATTCAACAACAAAAAGGAACTCTTCAGACTTCCCAGAATGACTCCAAGCTCTTCCGTTCTGTCCTGTGTCCATCTGATGTTCTTTCTTCTCCTTAGCCACTAGTGATGGGAATTCCGGCTCTTTTTAGAGAGCCGGCTCTTTCGGCTCCCAAGTGGCTCTTCAGATTTTTTGGTGCTTAAATTAATTTATTACCAACCATAATGTAAAGTTATGCTCAATATGAGTTACTAATGTAAAAAAACATGCACTATATCAAATGTTTATTCTATAAATATACCTTTATTTATACACTCTCCAGAGTGATAAAAAGAAATAATAAATTAGAAATTGCAAAAAAAACCCAAACGCTTTACTATTTACAAATGACCTTTACTAACTTTGAACTATTTTAAACTTTTAGCTTTTTACTACTAAACAAATTTAAAGAGAAACAACACACAGAAGCTTCCAGAATCACACAACAAACTAGAAATGAACTGAAACTGGTTGGAAATCACATGCAGTCATCTGAAGCAGTTCTTCATCAGCTGTGTTCTGTCTGCTGGGGTCATAGACTTTTGCCTAAACTGGTTCATAGAGCTGTGGGTTGGACAGTTAGGGGGTTGTACTGGACAATGGGAGGGGGGGGGGGGGGGGGGGAGCAGCTCCCGTCATTCACATCAAAGAGCCGACTCTCAGAGCTGATTCATTCATGACCAACACATCACAATTAGCGACAGCATCATACGTCATATTTGATATTAACCAATCCCATGTTAGCTGAGCACAGCTTCTATAAAGTCAGACTGATTTTCTGTATTAGCTACAACTGACTCTGGACAGAGGGTGGAGCTTCGTCTGTTTACTCATTTGTGCACAAATAAACGGATCGCCTGACTGAAGCAAATCCATTCTCCACCAAGTCTTTGTTGTTTTCCTACCATCACAACAGTTTGCACAGTTACACTGCACATGTATGTAAATATATATTTAGTAATAGTAGTTTATATTTTATGCTCATTCTCTTTTCCATGCCATTCTTAAATGCCACTGTGTTTTGTTTGTTTTAATTTCCCAGGTAAATTATTCTATTTCTCTTTTTATGCATCTTAAAATTCTTTTGTCATTCAGTGTGGACGGCAAAGTCCGATTTTCATTGTAAAGGGAAACCTTACACATAAAAATAAAACCCTTTGAATAGGGCTGTGTATCGGAAAGAGTCTGGCGATATGATACAAATCACAATACTAGGATCACAATACAATATATCACAATATATCATGATACTGTTAAAAAGGCAATTTTTTTGTTTCTTTTTTTTTTTTTTTTTTTAAATGATTATTTCCTGGAAGGATTGAATTACACCAGAAATATGTACAAATACTAAACACATTTTTATTTCAGAACAGGATCTAATGTTATATCACAACATTTTTCTATTTCTCCTAGTTTCCAAAGGAACTCCCATCTGCCTCTCAGACAGTAAAAGTGCTTTTAGGATGTGTAAAATAACCATTAACTAATAAAACAGTGTTAAATAATACTAAATAAGATATAAACAATAAAGAAACCCCCCCAAAAAATGAACCTCAGCCACATCTGCATTTGAATAAATACTTAAAAATACAGATACAGTACTTTTTAATATCGATACAGTATTGTGAAATGAAATATCATGATATATTGCAGAACTGATATTTCTAACAGCCCCTACCTTTGAATGTTGAATCTAGTTTATGGAAGAAATTTCAGAAATGAGAGGAAGTGGTTTATTATTTTACAAAGGACTTGTGTTTGCTTTATTTTTCACGCACCAGTGTGTCTTTTTCTTCCCGACTATCTGCGACAGTGATACAAGAGGAACAGGAAAAAAAAGTTTTTTGCACTCAGTCTGCATTTAATTAGCATCTGATTTGTGATGGTAGTGTCTAATTATACCATCAGTGTCTGGAGCTGCCATTACCTCAGGCTGATTGCAGAGTGTGGGGCATAGTTCAGTCTCAGTTCTCCAACTGCCTTTAAGTGCTGCGACTGTTTGTTGATTTTTGCAAGATAACATTAAGGCTGAAACTCAGAATGCAAAACGCCACCTCATTACACATAGTCAAGAAATGATTTTAGTTGAGCAAACATAATTACTGTAACTGTTGTATGCTTCAAGTTGGGCCCTGTTTCTGTTTTTTAGGATTTAGTTCGAGCATCCCTCATGTTTTCAAAATGAGACTCTTGAAGGTCCAGTGTGTACATTTTACAAGGATTTAAGAGGATGGAACTACAGAAATGAATGGGATATTTGTAATTTTGTTCTCCTGAGTGTGTAATCACTTGAGAGTATGAATCATGTCATTTTAGATTGGGATATTCACACCTATACAGAGGGCATATGTCTGATTTCCCCAGGAACTCAGAACACACTTGTGTTTTCCGTTGTACAGTGGGAGGTGGGAGGAGTTAAAATTTTGATACATGCTGATAGAATAGACCTCATTCTTTTCATAGACATCTGGCATAATCACTTCGCCCCCCCGCTACCTGTGGAATGGGGGGGGGGGGTAAAACACAGAGCAGTGAGTCAGACCAACCCACTATATAAATAGACCAGGGCTGTCAAACTCATGTTAGTTCAGTTCCACATTCAGCCCAATTTGATCTGCAGTGAGCCGAACCAGTTAATTAATAACAGTAAAAAAAGTAAAATTATATTATGATCAGGTTTACACCTACAAGTTTCCTTAAAAATCTGAATAACGTGAACAACTTGAATTGTCTGAAGAAAAACAATTGCAATTTTAACAATATTATGTAGAGCTGCAACTGATTAATCGATTAGGTGCTTGAAGCAAATGCAAAAATTATGATTTGATTAATCGACTCGAATTGATTGAAGGGAAATATTCTATTGCAGTTTTCCTGAATTGAAGCTTGTCTGGAACACAACAGTGGAACCAATGTTTAACAGCACAGAAATGAAGGGAACAAAGCTCTGATTCAGGAGAATTGTGGTTGAATGATTTTTTTGGATCACTTTGAGTCGATTAATCGGTGTCAGCTCTATATTCTGCCTCAGTTATCCGTTTATCATTTACACGTGTGTTTCAATTGCACAAAACATTTAGTAAGAGGCAGAATATTGTGAAAACTGCATTTACTTTTCTTAAGACTTTTCTGTTTGTTCAGGTTATTCACACTTTTTTTTTGTAAAACTATAGTTTGATAATGTAAACATTTTCATGTAATTTTACTTTTTTACACCAAAAAAATAAAGACAAAATTTGGGGTTGTCATTATTTATAGGTTATTCTGATAATATTTTACTGTTCTGACCCACTCCAAATCTAAGTGGACTGTATGTGTCTGTCTGTGGAACCTGAATTAAAATGATTTTGACACCAATTTTTTTCATCAATTCATCCCATGGGCTGGATTTGGCCCCTGAGCCGCATGTTTGACACCTGTGAAATAGACGTTTTGTTTTTTTTTTTTTTTTTTTTTTTTTTAACAGTGTTTTCCTTGTGTTTTTACTGTTATTTCCAGTGTTGTGGGGATTTTTCTTTTTTTTTTCTTTTTTTTTTTTTCCTGTTTTTACTGAGTTTTGACTGTGTAACTGCTTTATGGAGTTTAACCAGGTGTCAAAAAGCAGCTGGACTGATTTATTAAAAAAAAAGAGCCCAAAACAAAAACGACTGCACCTAAATCTTTGTTGTTGTTCACAGTTCATGTTCCACATCCTAAATCTCTTACTGATGTACATTCTGAGTGCCTTATGAGTCAAATCCTGTCAAACTTCAATTCTCTTTGTCTTTTTCTGTTCTTCCACCTGTTTTGACTCTAAAACACACAGTAAACAAAACCACTGAAGAAAAGGAACACAAAACACAACTCACAGCAGCTTTAATGAACCTGAAACAGACCACATGGACATGCGATTAATTGTGATTAAAAAATTTAATTGCTGCCCAGCACTACTTATCTTATCTTATTTTATCTTTTCATATCTTATCTTATCTTATCTTATCTTATTTTATTTTATTTTATCTTATCTTATCTTATTTTATCTTCTCTTCTCTTCTCTTCTCTTCTCTTCTCTTCTCTTCTCTTCTCTTATCTTATCTTATCTTATCTTATCTTGCCATATCTTATCTTATATCTTATCGTATCTTATCTTATCCTATTTTATCTTATTTTATCTTATATCTTATCTTATATCTTCTCTTCTCTTCTCTTTTTTTCTCTTCTCTTCCTCTTCTCTTTCTCTCTCTTTTTTTTCTCTTCTCTTTTTTCTCTCCTCTCCTCTCTCTCTCCTCTCCTCTCCTCTCCTCTCCTACTCCTCTCCTCTCCTCTCCTCTCCTCTCCTCTCCTCTTCTCTTCTCTTCTCTTCTCTTCTCTCCTCTCCTCTCCTCTTAAATAAAGCAGTTGGGCTGACAGAGTCGGTGCAGTATTCTCTAAAACCACCCAGTGCCTGGTTGGTGGTAGTTGTGTGTAGTTTTGCAGGTGTGGCTGTGGTGGTGGTCCGTGGTGGTGGTCTGTGGTGGTGGTCTGTGGTGTGAGGTGTGTCAGTACAGGAGGACTGCTGCTGCTGCTGCATTAGTAATGGAGCGCCTCAGTGTGTCTACGTCATTACACAACTGTTCTTTTCTCCTGCTGTCTGTCAGAGCGATACAGACAAGGAGAATGAGGATGACAGAAAACAGGGGAACAGCGAGGATCACATTAAATGGTGTGGACCAGAAATGAACTGTTGCATACGTGTGTCATCTCTCAGCGGTTTGACCGGTGGCCGGTGGTAACCCGTTCTGCTTTTGTATTTTAATGGTGCGTAGCAGACGACTTTTAGAGGACTGATGGAGGAGGTTTAAAGGCCAGTACATTAGCGATAGTTTGGAGGCAGTAAAAGCCAATAACTGATGGTTCAGCCAGAGATGGATTAGGGATGCACCGATCCGACTGTGTGAGCTCCCATGTCGATGCCCATGCTGGGGACTTGGGGATAGGTCGATACCTGATAACGATCCAATACTGATGATTTAGAATCTCTGTAGAGCATCTACCAACATTAGCTGTACTGTAAAAAAATCTGTAATTTACCTGAATTTTCACTGTTTATTTGACAGATTTTTCCTGTATTTTTCAGATCCAGGAAAATATCAGTGAAATGACAAAAACAGACTGTGATTTTACATGTCAAATATAAAATAACATGAAAAAACTGTAACTGTGAATAACCAGAAAATTTCCATTTTTAAAACTAATTTTTTCTTTTTTCACAGAAAAATATTGTAATACACTATCAATACAATATCATAATTACACAAATATTTCTTTTGTATTCATGAGATTAAACTGTTATTTTAAAATTTAATACTGTAAAAAAAAACAAAAAAAAAAAAACTAGGTAAAATTACTGACAGTTAACGGTAACAGAAGTATTAGTTCTGTCAGTTGAACCAGACTTGTTTGTTAATTGACAAATATCTTGCATAATTACAGGAGGTTTCACAACAAAACTGTTGAATAAATGTATTTTTGTGAATGTATAACATGTATAAGCACTGATAAACTGTCCAAATACAGTTTTTATCTGTGGATTGGACAACTGAGTCTCACTGAAAATTATTTATATATATATTTATAGGGAATTGGATTGTTTTAATACATGTAAATATTCTTTATTAAACATTAAAAAGTAAAAAAAAAAGCAAAATCTCATGTAAAGTTAGGGCAAAAAACTGTATTTGAATTATGAAAAATTACCGTATTTATATGAGATGGTTATTTTCTGTTATTTAACAGTATTTTTTTTGTCACCCCAGCTGCTGGAATAATACTGTTTTTTCCAGTTTTTTTTTTTTTTTTTCCAGTGTGTGCACTACCTCCAGCAGCAGTGGCTTTTTTTGATCTGTTGAGCTGCTGGTATTCTTCGTGCTTCTTTGCGTGGTGCTTCTACAGGTGCTTAATTAAATTTGTTGTGTTGTATTTGGCAGTGCTCCCACCCCTGGCAACATTCACTTTACCAGCAGTACAATCTGCTGTCGAGTTAGTCGTGTGGTAAGGCTGAAATAGCTCCAAGTCACAGACTCCGTAGTTCACTCCTGTTGCCTGTCTGTGTTTGCAACAACTCCACTCAACTCTCCGCTTTCATGACGTAGTCCATATTACAAAAATGTGAAGTGGATGGATGGGTCTTATGGATCGTTTGCTTTTACAGGTCCCTGATACAGTTAAAATGTAGATGTCGGGGTGATATGTGATGCTAATACCAGATCGATTATGGACACAGCGGATGGACACACTGGGTTTATGTTCATGTTAATGATAGACTGGACTGAAAAAGACACTTTTTCTACAGTTTTCTCTGTTTTTGATGTAATAACCCTCAACTTTAGTCTAAACTGTGATGGGAATTAAATATAGGAAAATACCTGATTTATTCTGATAAAATGCAAAATACAGAGGATAATAATGGTGATGAATCAGTTAGGACAGGTTAGGTACAGAAATAATTTCATTTAGAAACTGACACAAAACTAGTGCTGGGTCTGTCTGGGTTAAAGCTCTCATAAACATAATGTTCTTTTGCTTTGACTTTTTCATAGCGGTGTGAAAAAACATCACATCTTATATATTTGAATGTAGTCTTTTGATTTGGACCAGGGTTCTCAAACTCCTGTTCTTTCAGGTTCCACATTCAGTCTGATTTAATCTGCAGTGGACCCAACCAGTAAAATAAGAACAGAAGAACCGAGAAATAATGACAACTGACAATTTATGTCTGTGTTTGAGCGCAAAGAAACCCCCAATAAACCATGAAAATACTAACTGTTATAAACTATCCAAACATAAAAGATGTGAATAACCTGAAAAAACTGACATTTCTTCAGTAAAATCAGTGTAATTCTCTCAGTCTTCTTCCTCCACTTCTCATTAGTCCATGTGCATTCTGGATCAGATCTCCAAAGACACTAAACACTGAGGAACAGGAAGAAAAGAGTTCAAACTGGACTGAATTTAATACAGACATTTCAGGTTGGACACATTTGTTCAGGTTAGTCACATTTTAATGTTACAGGAGAGTTTGGAAATGGAAATATTTTCATAATTTAATGTGATTTTTTGCACCAAAACAAAGACAAATATTTGCAGTTGTCATTATTTACAGACATAATGTAGTAGTATTTTTTCCATCAAACCCAGTAGTAAATCTGCAGTCCTTCTTTTGTGTGGGTTCTTCTGCTGTTCTTATTGGACTGTAGATCAGATTGGTCTGGATGTGGAACCCACACTAAAATGAGTTCCACAGCCTGGACTGTGGAATTTATACACTTTGTAAATTCATCCCAGGGGTCGGACTGGAACCTTTGGGGGGGCACATTTGGACCCCAGGACGCATGTTTGACAGCCCTGGTTTGGACTGAGACCAGAACGCTGCAAACGGACGCTGTGGATCTGGAAATTCTGGATTTCAGCTTTCTACAACTGTGTCTGCGTGCTTCACAGAGTTCCTTGAAGGAAAAGGCTTTGTAGTGAATTCCTCCCCAAAACCATCCTCAGTATGAGCTCACAGTAGTGGTCCATTAGGTGGACATGCGTGGCAGCTACTGAGCGCTAACCCTGATTCTGCAGGATGTGGCGAATTTACCGCTGACAGGTGAGAGTTGTGTTTGTATTTGTGCATAAGGGCTGGGAGGGTGGTGTTTTCTCTGCAGTTAGACATTGAAAGGCGGGGTCGGGGGTGGGGTGGGGGGGGTGGGGGGGTGAAAGGTCCAGTGGAGCCCCGTGATTCATGCAGTCAGCAGCAGTTCTCCACCTCATTTATTCACCACATGGACACAGAGCTCATGCTCCGTACTGAATATCAAATGATAAATGTACGACGTGTGTGTGTGTGTGTGTGTGTGTGTGTGTGTGTGTGTGTGTGTGTGTGTGTGTGTGTGTGTGCGCGTGTGTGTGTGTATTTTTCCTACTGGGCTAACTATCGTCCGGCTTACCAATGAATAACCATTCCCTTTTGAAATGTCACCTTCCAAACTCAATGGCCCCGAGCGGAATACTGTAGAAGGACTGCATGTGTGTAGACACCAGATATGGACACACAGACATTTACTGGAGGAAACACTGGTAAACGGAGCCAAACCAGTGGTGCAAGCTGAATGGTAAAATATCACATACTCTGCATAATGTTAATAATAATAATAATAATAATAATAATTATTATTATTATTATTATTATTATTATTATTATTATGCATTGGATTTTCTATAGTGCTTTCCTAGACACCCAAAGTGCTTTACATTATTGATCCATTCTTCATTCGCTCTCACATCCTCCCTCTGGCGGTGGTAAACTACATCTGTATCCACAGCTGTCCTGGGGGGGGGGGGGGGCAGACTGACAGAAGCGTGGCTGACAATTCGCACCTATGGCCCCTCCCACCACCACTGAACATTCACACACATTCACACACCAGTGTGAGTGGCACTGGAGGCAAGGAGGGTGAAGTGTCTTGCCCAAGGACACAACAGCACATGGACAGAGTGGGATTCGAACCGCCAACCCTTCGGTTATTGGACGTCCCGCTCTACCACCTGAGCCATGGCCGCCCCCATGTTAAAGCAAAGACTGTATTTTTTAAGACAACTGAAGCTGTATGGGGTCAGCAAGCAGATGATGCAGAGTTGTAGCTTACTGTCCGACAGGCTGTAGGATACTGTCGTCATGTGGTGTCCGGTGGCAGCGTCTGTCGTCGTCTGTCGTCGTCTGTCGTCGTCTGTCGTCGTCTGTCGTCGTCTGTCGTCGTCTGTCGTCGTCTGTCGTCGTCTGTCGTCGTCTGTCGTCCGTTAGAAAACTTTCAATCATCTTCTTCTCTGAAACTGCAATTCTGATTGACTTCAGACTTGGTCTACAGCTTCTGTATGATGGTGTCAACACAAGTTAGTGAAATTATTTGGATCCGGATCTGATTCTGGATTTGGTGCGACTTTGAAAAATGTTCCCATTCTAACAGATAGGAAGTGGATTGATCCAATAAATCAGTATCAATGATATCAAGTGTGAATTTGAATTTTTTACAGATCTGATTGGAATATGAGCAAAACATGGACTATTTCTGTAATAGAATAAATACACAGAACTGGGGGAGAATAAATGGATCTGGATACATTTCCCAAAGCTTTGAATTTGGCCGCTAAGCTCCAGGGCCATTGGTCCGATGTTTTTACAGAGCTGTCTTACAGAGCCTCTTCAGATCCAGTATCACAGCCTGGTATGGACACTTATGAGTCCAACTGAAGAACAGGCTGGACAATCTGCACAAAAACAGCAACGAAGATTATAGGGATGAGAGGATATCAGTCCACAGATAATCTGTAGAACCAGTCAGTCATGAAACAAGCATCAAAAATCTCTTCAGACTCGACTCATCCGTTGTCCTCTGAATACGAACTTATTCCATCAGGAAGAAGATTTCGTGCACCAAAGTGTAAAACCAACCGCCTCAAATTATCATTTGTCCCAACGTCCATTAAGCTGCTGAACAATGTTAAGAACTAGTGCAACAGAGCAACAAGCAACAAACACACAGCACTGTAGCACTTAGCACTTTCTTTTTTCTCTCTGCCCTTTAGGCGTCTGTATGTGTTCAGTGTTGTGATTGTCAAATCCAGTCCATGTTTTATACGACAGACCAACTGTCTTTGTTATAATGTGTCCACGTGATGAGGTTTTTCATCTTGTCTGTGAAGCAATAATATGTAGCACTGTGTCCAAGATGAATTTACCCCAGGGGACAATGAAGTTTATTTTACTTTTTTTGTTTTACTTTAAAGCTTTGTGTGTCCTCTGTGCATGTACTGCACAAGTAAAGTGCTATCATCTCCATAAGCCTTATTAAAAGTCTGTGTCTGAGAGGACGATGACAGATGTAAACTCCTGTGGTTAATGTGTTAATGGCACAAACTGCACTCGAATGCAGCAGTGTCTACAGTTCTGGTGTTCTTTTAATAATTGCTTCCATTCAAAGCACAATGAAACGCTTATTTACAGTTAGAAATGTGCCTTGGGCAGAAATGCAGTCTAATAATAATAATAATAATAATAATAATGATAATAATACATTTTATTTATAGGCGCCTTTCAGGACACTCAAGGTCACCGTACAAAGTTGTTCAAAATAAATAAAACACAGTTAAAATTACACATATACATATATAAAACACACAGGTACATAAAATGGCAGTAGATAAAAGTGAAATTATGGAACTGAGTCGGCCTGTCTGAATAAATAAGTCTTAAACTGGGATTTAAGGTGGTAATAGAATCAGAGTTTTTTATGTGTTCTGGGGGGGCATTCCAGAGGCGAGGGGCCAAGCGGCTGAAAACTCTGGACCCCATGGTAGTCAAGCGGGCAGGTGGGAACGGACGGTCAAATTATTAAGGTATTTATGAAGAAAACATTTGTGTGTTTCTTTCATCACACTGCTGCACTGTTTTCTGTGTTTACCTCCATCTTGCCGATGATTCGAACAGAATTATGGGAAATTCTCCTACCCCTCTGTTTGTAGTGTGGTCCTGAAAATCTCCGTTTCGAGGGCCAAACAGCCCCTCCCCCTTAGCCCTTCCCCTCCAGCTCATGGAGAATGGGGACATCCCTAACCCTTCACATGAACACGCTAAATGGAGGGGTAGGGGTAAGGGGTGGATTGGGATTGGGCCCCTCACACTAAAGGGTTAAACCTCCACATTTTCCAGCCCTGGTTAACACTGACTGTTAGTGCTTCATTAGTTCAGAGGTGTTGACAGTTATTTTCCTGTCACGAACGTGTCCCCCTGTGCTGTTATTGTCAGTTCAGACCACAGCGTACGGCGTTCTGTTAAAGGCAGACAGCGGGAGGTTAAGGTGTAGAGACGTCTGGATGGGATGGTTTTTCTCACCTGTAGCAGTGACTTCAGTTTATATCGAACCTGTCAAGTAACAAAGTTTAGCACGCAGCGTATACACTGTAAAAAAAAATCTGTAATTTAACAGAATTTTCACTGTTTATTTGACAGATTTTTCCTGTATTTTTAAGATACAGGAAAATATCAATGAAATGACAAAAACAGACTGTGATTTTACATGTCAAATGGAAAATAACATGAAAAAACTGTAACTGTGAATAACCAGAAAATTTCAGTTTTTTAAAAGAAATTTTTTTTCTTTTTTCACAGAAAAATACAGTTAAAATACATTTGCAAATGTATCGTAATTTCACAAATATTTCTTTTCCATTCATGAGATTAAACTGTTAATTTAAAGTTTAATACTGTAAAAATAAATAGACAAATAAATAAATGAATAAATAAAACAAGATAAAATTACTGACAGTGAACGGTAACAGAAGTATTAGTTCTGTCAGTTTAACCAGACTTTTTGTTAATTGACAAATATCTTGTGTAATTACAGGAGGTTTCACAACAAAAATGTTAAATAAATGTATTTTTGTGAATGTATAACATGTATAAGCACTGATAAACTGTCCAAATACAGTTTTTATCAGTGGATTGGACAACTGAGTCTCATTGAAAATTATTTATATATATATTTATAGGGAATTGGATTGTTTTAATACATGTAAATATTCTTTATTAAACATTAAAAAGTAAAAAAAAAAAAAAAAAAAAAAGCAAAATCTCATGTAAAGTTAGGGCAAAAAACTGTATTTTAATTATGGAAAATTACCGTATTTTTTTTATGACATGGTTTTTTTCTGTTATTTAACAGTATTATTTTGGCACCCCAGCTGCTGGAATAATACTGTTTTTTTTTTTTTTTTTTGTTTGTTTTTTTTTTTACAGTGTATTTTATCATAGTGAAGTAGTTTGGAAAATCTGTGTAAGCTGGTTTATCGTCCACACTAGTGGTGGCTGGTGGTCTTAAGAACAGTGGAAGCAGAAGTAGCATTTTTCCAAATCACAAACTTATGGTTTGTACTTGAATTCCACCTCCTCTTTTCCTTCTCAAAGAAATGAATAATTACCCTATCATACCAAAATGGACTCTTTTCCAGACTCTTCAGCGATTTCCTTTCAATAAATACATTCAGTGATTCTTAGATGAGTTCTCCAAACAGACCGTGCTGCTGAGTGCTGAAGATCTAGCCGCAGTGAACGACATGTAAGAGGACTACCAGGCACAGGCACATGGAAGCCACGAGTCCTGTCACTGGTCCTCAGGGGATTTTCAAGACCCACCCCACTCTAGTCAGTTTTAGCTTACCGGCCGATAGGCTGTCGTCTGTCGTCATCATCTGTCGTCGTCTGTCGTCATCTGTCGTCATCTGTCGTCGTCATCTGTCGTCATCTGTTGTCATCTGTCGTCGTCTGTCGTCATCTGTCGTCATCTGTCGTCATCATCTGTCGTCATCATCTGTCGTCATCTGTCGTCATCTGTCGTCATCATCTGTCGTCGTCTGTCGTCATCATCTGTCGTCGTCTGTCGTCATCATCTGTCGTCATCTGTCATCATCATCTGTCATCATCATCTGTCGTCATCTGTCGTCATCATCTGTCGTCGTCTGTCGGCATCTGTCGTCATCATCTGTCGTCATCTGTCATCATCATCTGTCGTCATCTGTCGTCATCTGTCGTCATCATCTGTCGTCATCTGTCATCATCATCTGTCGTCATCATCTGTCGTTGTCTGTCGTCATCATCTGTCGTCGTCTGTCGTCGTCTGTCGTCATCATCTGTCGTCATCATCTGTCGTCATCTGTCGTCATCATCTGTCGTCATCTGTCGTCATCTGTCGTCATCATCTGTCGTCATCATCTGTCGTCGTCATCTGTCGTCATCTGTCGTCATCATCTGTCGTCATCTGTCGTCATCATCTGTCGTCGTCTGTCGTCATCATCTGTCGTCATCTGTCATCATCTGTCGTCGTCTGTCGTCATCTGTCGTCATCATCTGTCGTCATCATCTGTCGTCATCTGTCGTCATCATCTGTTGTCATCATCTGTCGTCATCTGTCGTCATCTGTCGTCATCATCTGTCGTCGTCTGTCGTCATCTGTCGTCATCATCTGTCGTCATCTGTCGTCATCTGTCATTGTCTGTCGTCGTCTGTCGTCATCATCTGTCGTCATCATCTGTCGTCATCATCTGTCGTCATCTGTCGTCATCATCTGTCATCATCTGTCGTCATCATCTGTCATCATCATCTGTCGTCATCTGTCGTCATCATCTGTCGTCATCTGTTGTCATCTGTCGTCATCATCTGTCGTCATCATCTGTCATCATCTGTCGTCATCTGTCGTCGTCTGTCGTCGTCTGTCGTCGTCTGTCATCATCATCTGTCGTCATCATCTGTCGTCATCATCTGTCATCATCTGTCGTCATCATCTGTCATCATCTGTCATCATCATCTGTCGTCATCTGTCGTCATCTGTCGTCATCATCTGTCATCGTCTGTCGTCATCTGTCATCGTCTGTCGTCATCATCTGTCGTCATCATCTGTCGTCATCATCTGTCATCATCTGTCGTCATCATCTGTCATCATCTGTCGTCATCATCTGTCATCATCATCTGTCGTCATCTGTCGTCATCATCTGTCATCATCATCTGTCATCATCTGTCGTCATCTGTCGTCATCTGTCGTCGTCTGTCGTCATCATCTGTCGTCATCATCTGTCGTCATCATCTGTCATCATCTGTCGTCATCATCTGTTGTCATCATCTGTCGTTGTCTGTCGTCATCATCTGTCGTCATCTGTCGTCGTCTGTCGTCGTCTGTCGTCGTCTGTCGTCATCATCTGTCGTCATCATCTGTCGTCATCTGTCGTCATCATCTGTCGTCATCTGTCGTCATCATCTGTCGTCATCATCTGTCGTCGTCATCTGTCGTCATCTGTCGTCATCATCTGTCGTCATCTGTCGTCATCATCTGTCGTCATCTGTCGTCATCATCTGTCGTCATCATCTGTCGTCATCTGTCGTCATCATCTGTTGTCATCATCTGTCGTCATCTGTCGTGATCTGTCGTCATCATCTGTCGTCGTCTGTCGTCATCTGTCGTCATCATCTGTCGTCATCTGTCGTCATCTGTCATCGTCTGTCGTCGTCTGTCGTCATCATCTGTCGTCATCATCTGTCGTCATCATCTGTCGTCATCTGTCGTCATCTGTCATCGTCTGTCGTCGTCTGTCGTCATCATCTGTCGTCATCATCTGTCGTCATCATCTGTCATCATCTGTCGTCATCATCTGTCATCATCATCTGTCGTCATCTGTCGTCATCATCTGTTGTCATCATCTGTCGTCATCTGTTGTCATCTGTCGTCATCATCTGTCGTCATCATCTGTCATCATCTGTCGTCATCTGTCGTCATCTGTCGTCGTCTGTCGTCGTCTGTCGTCATCATCTGTCGTCATCATCTGTCGTCATCATCTGTCATCATCTGTCGTCATCATCTGTCATCATCATCTGTCGTCATCTGTCGTCATCTGTCGTCATCATCTGTCATCGTCTGTCGTCATCTGTCATCGTCTGTCGTCGTCTGTCGTCATCATCTGTCGTCATCATCTGTCGTCATCATCTGTCGTCATCTGTCGTCATCATCTGTCATCATCTGTCGTCATCATCTGTCATCATCATCTGTCGTCATCATCTGTCGTCATCATCTGTCGTCATCATCTGTCGTCATCTGTTGTCATCTGTCGTCATCATCTGTCATCATCATCTGTCATCATCTGTCGTCATCTGTCGTCATCTGTCGTCGTCTGTCGTCATCATCTGTCGTCATCATCTGTCGTCATCATCTGTCATCATCTGTCGTCATCATCTGTCGTCATCTGTCGTCATCATCTGTCATCATCTGTCGTCATCATCTGTCATCATCATCTGTCGTCATCTGTCGTCATCATCTGTCGTCATCATCTGTCGTCATCATCTGTCGTCATCTGTTGTCATCTGTCGTCATCATCTGTCATCATCATCTGTCATCATCTGTCGTCATCTGTCGTCATCTGTCGTCGTCTGTCGTCATCATCTGTCGTCATCATCTGTCGTCATCATCTGTCGTCATCATCTGTCGTCATCATCTGTCATCATCTGTCGTCATCTGTCGTCATCTGTCGTCGTCTGTCGTCATCATCTGTCGTCATCATCTGTCGTCATCTGTCATCATCATCTGTCGTCATCATCTGTCATCATCTGTCGTCATCATCTGTCATCATCATCTGTCGTCATCATCTGTCGTCATCATCTGTCATCATCATCTGTCATCATCATCTGTCGTCATCATCTGTCGTCATCATCTGTCGTCATCTGTCGTCATCATCTGTCGTCATCATCTGTCATCATCTGTCGTCATCATCTGTCATCATCATCTGTCGTCATCATCTGTCGTCATCATCTGTCGTCATCATCTGTCGTCATCATCTGTCATCATCATCTGTCGTCATCATCTGTCGTCATCATCTGTCGTCATCTGTCGTCATCATCTGTCGTCATCATCTGTCATCATCTGTCGTCATCATCTGTCATCATCATCTGTCGTCATCTGTCGTCATCATCTGTCGTCATCTGTCATCATCATCTGTCGTCATCATCTGTCATCATCATCTGTCGTCATCTGTCGTCATCATCTGTCGTCATCTGTCGTCATCATCTGTCGTCATCATCTGTCGTCATCTGTTGTCATCTGTCATCATCATCTGTCGTCATCATCTGTCGTCATCTGTCGTCGTCGTCTGTTGTTCTTCATCTGTTGTTGTCTGTCGTCCGTTACAAAACTTTCAATTGTCTTTTTCTCTGAAACTACAATTCCGATTGACTTCAAACTTGGTATACAGCGTCTTTATGATGATGTCAACAAAAGTTAGTGAAATTATTTGGATCTGGATCTGATTCTGGATTTGGTGTGACTTTGCAAAATTTCCCCATTATAAGCGATAGGAAGTGCTGGTAAACTCCAGGGCCATTGGTCCTATTTTTATTGATTGATGCAGTGAGTCCAGGAAATGACTTATTTTACATATTTTATCCAATGGCAGACTGCATTTTTTCAAACGTTCCCACTTTCCTGCTTCAATGGATTTGACGTGAGAGCAGCTGCTGCTTCAACATGTGAAATCCATTGGAACCATCATGCTTTACATGAAATGACTTCAAAAAGACAAATAAATACAGATGAAAGACTATGGTATTCATGGGGGAAACAGCTTTCATGAGAATAAATCTGCAGACACTATCCACATTTTTTTTCTGCTTAAATTGTGTTGGAAGCATTGCTTCCCTTGTATTCTTAGAGCAGGTGCATGTGGTCCACACAGGTTATCTGAGGTGGAAGTGTGCATTTCAGACCTCTGTGACACATCCACACAACCCACACAGACTGGTGAATGGATGCTCCTGGTGGGCTTTGATGGTCAGCTATTGTCAGATCAAAGCCTCAAGGTCTCTTCACTTACAGAACACTTGCTCCGTGCCCTCCACAAATTTGTTATCTTTGATCAGACTAAATTGCCGGCAGGTTGTGGAGTGGCTTAGTCCAGTGATTGGAGACTCACTAAAGGCTCAGCATGGACAGGATAAACACAGAGGGAGTGGGTTTTACAACAGTCTGCAGGACTGGTTCTGATCAGCACCTCCATACTGACTGTCAACTGTCGCAAGTCGCTTTTCCATTGAAACTCAAGTTGCGCAAATTTAACTTGTGCATGAAAATTTGCCTAATGGAAAAATGACAATTTCACTCAAACTCTCTTTTTTTTATGAACAGTTTTTGTGCTTGCAAGAGGTGGTTTTTTGGGTGTAGCGAAATTGGTATATCACAGTGCAAAACAGCAGTGGAAAGACCTTTTTGTGCAACTAGAGTCACATGAACAAAAAAAAATGATGGATGTTACAACAAGCAAAGAAGAAGAGTTTTAGAACAAACATGTGGACACGAGGAAACCAAATCATTTTTGAATTTAGTGTGGGATAGAATAGAGGGGTAACAAACATTGTAGATTCAAAACAACAGATATTTATGTTTGTCTCCAAGTTTATGGAATGACTTTTTGTGACATCTTGTGATAAATAAACAACTCATTGCATTTGTGATTTAATGGAAAAACCAACATTCTGTGGTTTTCACATTTAGTAAATATCGGTGAAGTTTTGTGCATATGTGCAATGAATGAGCGACTAGTGAGTCATCAACCTCAGGTCCCATGTGGTCTACGGGGTCTGTAGGGTCCACCTCTGCATGAACAGTGAGTGGACCTGCTTTGTTCGGTACCATGAAGTAATGGTACTAAAGTAAGTAATGATGTTCAAAGGGGTCATGTGGATGTGGACAGGGGTCTGGATCAGCACTGATGATGGTCTAATGGTAGAAAAGTCATTTTCTAAAGTACATGTTCCTTTTCCCTTACATGTGTTTTTCTTGTATTTTAATATATACTTCTTGGATTTTTTTTTTTTTTTTTGCCACTTATGGGTAAGGAACCAAATATGGTAACTTCATTAACCTTGATTTCCTATATAGTAAGAAACATAGTGTTGTCAAACGATTAAAATTTGTAATCAGATTAATCACAGGGTTGCTGTGGGTTAATTTAGATTAATCACGATTAAATATCTTTTTTTTAATATAGATTTTAATCTATATTAATCGCATTTCATTTTGCATGAGCAAACAGACTCAAAAAAGAAGGGAACGCACACTGTATTGCCAAAAGTCTTGTCTCCTCCATCCCAATCCTCAGACTCAGCTGTTCCAGTCCCTTCCATGTCCACAGGTGGATTAAATCCAGCCCTAGGCATGCAGACTGCTTTTACAAACATTTGGGACAGAATGGGTCTCTCTCAGGAGCTCAGTGAATTCCAGCGTGGAACTGTGATAGGATGCCACCTGTGACACAAATCCAGTGGTGACATTTCCTGGCTCCTAAATATTCCACAGTCAGCTGTCAGCTGGATTAGAAGAAAGTGGAAGTGTTTGGGAACGACGGCGACTCAGCCACGCAGTGGTAGGCCACGGAAACTGACGGAGCGGGGTCAGCAGATGCTGAGGCGCAGAGTGTGAAGAGGTGGACGACTGTCTGCAGAGTCAGTGGCTACAGACCTCCAAACTTCATGTGTCCTTCAGATTAGCTCCAGAACAGTGCGCACAGAGCTTCATGGAATGGGTTTCCGTGGCCGAGCGGCCGCATCCGAGCCATACATCAGCAAGTGCAATGCACAGCGGTGGATGCAGTGGTGTAAAGCACGCCGCCACTGGACTGTAGAGCAGGGGAGGAGCCTTCTCTGGACTGACCAATCACACTTCTCCATCTGGCGATCTGACGGACGGGTCTGGGTTTGGCGGTCTCCAGGGGAACGATACTTGTGGGAGCGCATTGTGCCAAGTGTAAAGTTTGGTGGAGGGGGGGTTATGGTGTGGGGTTGTTTTTCAGGAGCTGGGCTGGGCCCCTTAGTTCCAGTGAAAGGAACTGGGAATGCTTCAGCAGAACAAGACATTTGGGACAATTCCACGCTCCCGACTTTGTGGGAACAGTTTGGAGCCGGCCCCTTCCTCTTCCAACATGACTGTGCACCAGTGCACAAAGCAAGGTCCATTTGGACATGGAGGACAGAGTCTGGTGTGGATGAACTGGACTGGCCTGCACACAGTCCTGACCTCAACCCCATAGAACACCTTTGGATGAATTAGAGCGCAGACTGAGAGCCAGGCCTTCTGTCCAACATCAGTGTGGGACCTCACAAATGCACTTCTGGAAGAACGGTCCAAAATTCCCATGAACACACTCCTAAACCTTGTGGACAGCCTTCCCAGAAGAGTTGAAGCTGTTAGAGCTGCAAAGGGTGGAGCCACGTCAGACTGAACCCATAGACTAGGAATGGGATGGACCTGACATTCATATGGGAGTCAAAGCAGGTGAGGGAATACTGTTGGAAATATAGTGTATGTGCACTTAGCCCAGTGGTTCCCAACTTTTTTTGGCTCGTGACCCCATTTTATCATCACAAATTTGATGACCCCAGACATTCAAAACGGGTGAAATTAATTTGCTAAAATTAATTATTTTTTGATCATGTAATAGTTTCCTATACTATGTTGCAAATAAACATTAATTTTAGACACATTTAGTCTATATAATATATATTATTATGGACAAAACTAGAAAATCCAGGTGTAGATTACTGCACAAAGGGAGAATTTTATTTTCCTTGGTCAGGATCTGTCCAGTCAGTCCATCTGTGATTTACAAGGAGGACAATTAATACTGAACAAACAAGAACTGAAACTATGAAAGAGCTGCAGCATCTGAAACTGACCACAATGAATACTTGACACAGAAACAGAACCACAGTGCTGCAGTTTCAGCTTCACTGTTTATCATGTCTTTTATGTATTGGGATTGTCTCTCTCAACTCACCATATATTTTTTATTAGTAAGTTTTTATTTTATTTTATTTTATTTTTTATCAATTACTATAAATTTCAGGCGACCCCATTTGAATTCCAGGCGACCCCACGTGGGGTCCCGACCCCAAGGTTGAAAAACACTGACTTAACCTGTTTGTCGCAAGCTGGGTGACGCATTTTGCCCAAGTGCTAACAGAATCCCGACTAACGTATGCTTAGCGTTAATGTGGTATTTATAAAAAAAAAACAAAAAAAAAACCAACTAACCTAATCTAAATCTAAAAATACGCTGTAAATTGTAAATGGATGTTAACACATGCACACCTTCTGCTACATACGCTGAGATTTCAGATGAATGTCGTTAGCTCTTACACTTTCAAAGCAACATTCCTCTGTTAACATATTCCTTGTCATTGATTGGAAAGATTAGATATTGATGAAGACAGGAGTGGAAATAAAGAGAGGGTGCTGACAGAATGGGATCAACTCAGAAAAAGAATAATCTGGCAGAGTCTGGATCTGTCACGTCTTTGTCTCCGCTGGAAAAATAAACATCCATTTTTACTGAGCGTGCGGTGATGGGAAGTGTCAGTAATGTAGCTGAAGGCAAAAGGCATCACAATTATTTAAAGGAACGCCACTTCCACGAGCATAAAGAAGGCAGGCACACTGTCTTCAGCTTCTACTTTAGTGCAATTTCCAGACACCAATTAACTACAGTATATTAAAATAGAAAACCTTCAGTCTGGGTTTGAAGCCACTCTGGCTCTACTTTAGGTTTTTGTTGTTTTGTTTTTTGCTAGTTTTATTAGGCCCTTAAAAACATTCCTTTTGAATGTAAGAATAATTAACCTGTGAAGACCCAGTTCTACTTTTGTGGCAGTTCCCAAAGGATTTTTTTTCTCTACAGGGTGGGGAAGCAAAATGTACAATATTTTGAGGCAGGGATTGAAAGACAGTGTATGACCAATTAGTTTATTGAAAGTCATGAGAATTTATTTGCCACAAGAAAATGTCCATAATAGAAAATGTTTTTATTCTATGTGTCCTCCTTCTTTCTCAATAACTGCCTTCACACGCTTCCTGAAACTTGTGCAAGTGTTCCTCAAATATTGGGGTGACAACTTCTCCCATTCTTCTTTAATAGTATCTTCCAGACTTTCTGGTAATAGTTTTGCTCATAGTCATTCTCTTCTTTCCATTATAAACAGTCTTTATGGACACTCCAACTATTTTGGAAATCTCCTTTGGTGTGACGAGTGCATTCAGCAAATCACACACTCTTTGACGTTTGCTTTCCTGATTACTCATATGGGCAAAAGTTTGTGAAAAGGTATGGATAATAGTGTTAGGTATGATTATGACATCAGTATATGTTTGGGTTCAAAACAACTGACGTAGTGTCTGCTGAGAAAAAACAACTAAATGTTCATTGTACATTTGGCTTCCCCACCCTGTATATTTAACATTTCTTACGTGACCATTCAGTATGAAATAATCCTCTGTATTTTGCATTTTTCTAGTGAAAATCAGGTATTTTTCTATGTTTAATGTATTTCATTTCATTTCATTTCTTAAGATCCCCATTTGCAACTGATAATCCAGTTGCTATTCTTCCTGGGGTCTCCTCTACATTACATTACAATTTAAGTATTTTACATTAATCTTACACCATTCACGCCCACACACACACACACACACACACACACACACACACAAACAGGACATATACAACAGCCAACAAACAAAATAAGTACTATACATTTGTACTCCTTCACCAAACAATAGCTGTCTGACACAAGTCATAAGACATCTTTCAATATTAGCAATTCTCATTCCATTTCATGCCTGCTGTGTGAACAAGAAAACTTTTAATTTCTTTTGAAAACATTTTCTATTATTTTCCAACAACACAAACCCTGGCAATCCATTCCATTCAACCATGGCCCCATAAAAAACAGTTCTCTGTAACTGATTAGTTCTGCTTAAAGGCAGAGCACACCGTGCTTCACTGGTTTGTCTTGTACAATAATTATGTTGATCAGCAAAAAATGAGTTTTCTGTGAATAATTTCTGGAGTTTGTGTTGCTATAATATTACGAATAAATGATAATAAAGAATATTTCCATCTAGATTTTACAGTTAACCCCGTCAAACTGTTGTGCATTGTGGTTCTATTAGTTCTGTTCGTTCAACCCAAAACAATTCATGTCACTTTATTTTGTGCGACTTCCGATTTGTGTAAATTATTTTCATTAGTATTTGACCAAACAACTGAGGCATAATCCATCTGAGATAATACTAATGACTGAACTAACAGCTTGGTCAACCATTGGGGAATACATTTCTTACAGTGTCTAATTATTCCTATACTCCGACCCATTTTTTGCAAAATATTTATTTGACCATTCCACGACAATGTGCCATCCACAAGTACACCCAATAAATGAGCTTCATCTACCTGTTGAATCAAGTTTTCTCCCACAGTGAAGTGCAACGTCGGTGACATCTGAAGAGAATATCTTGATCCAACACCCATACATCATGTACTGATGATGCAGATGTTCATAAAAGCACAGATTAAACTTCAGAGTTATTATACCAAAAAAAGAAAAACAGAGGAAAAGGTGACTTTTTCAGTCAAATCTGTCATTAAGTGAACATAAAACAGCTGTCTACGACTGCTGTTATTTATCCAACTCCATGGGTTTTACTGGTGAATCAATGTTGTCGAAACTGACGGTGTTTCCACGTTCACTACAGAGTCTCTGAACGTCTAAATGGGTCATATCTGATGACTATGAAAAGATGACAAATTATATTTACACCAATTATTTACATGGATTGGTAGGATTAGTACAGGGCTGTCAAACTCATTTTCTTCTGGGGGCCACATTCAGCCCAATTTCATCTGCAGTGGGCCAGACCAGTCAAATAATAGCATGATAGGCAATGAATAATGACAACTCTAAATTGTTGTAGTGCGAAAAATAACATTCAATTATGCCAATATTTTACGTTTACAAACTATCCAAACAAAAAGGATGTGAATAACCTGAAAAAAAATGAAATTTGGTAAGAAATATAAGTACAATTTTATCAATATTCTGCCTCGAGTTATCATATCTACATATGCATTACAGATCAGATCTACAAAGGCACAAAACATTCAGTAACAGGCAGAATATTGTTAAAATTGCACTGACTTTATTTCAGACATTTTAGGTTATTCACATTTTATTGTTAAAGGACAGTTTGTAAATGTAAACATTTTCATACTTTACTTTTTTTGCACTAAATCAAAGAGAAAAAATGGTGTTGTCATTATTTATATATTTTTATGATATTATTTTTCAGTTCAATGCCCTAACTTGCACTTTGCAAATTCATCCCATGGGCCAGATTGGAACCTTTGGCGGGCTGGTTTTGGCCCCTGGGCCGCATGTTTGACACCTGTGGACTAGTGGGTGGACAGGTATTAAACAGTTCCATCAGCAGATGGTTTTGGACGCTGGTGGGTGTTTGGGTCTTTATGGGTTAAACTGTGTATCTATATTCTTAATGCAGATTAAAATGACTCTCCATGCTCAGACTTTTTCTTGAATGCAAATTATTTATCACAATATCTGTATCACTATGAAAGCAGCGACTGTCATTTGTGTACGAGGAGTCGTATGCAAAACCACCTTATTATGTGTCATTTAAAACAGTGAGTTTTGTTTTGCAGATACAGGAGATGGGGAGATTCTTTGATGAAAGACAAAAATTAGATTTTGGCAGAATAAAAGTGTCATGTGACCATTAGAGTAGCATTACTTTTGATAGATGAAGTTGTATCGCTGCATTCGCCTCTCAACAACATTCTATATCCTCCCTGAAAGTGTGCGTATTTTCACTCGTAGATCCATGCTTTCTTTTGAATCAAAGGATGTAAAAGCAGCAGAAGTGCGACAGAATGATCTAACAGGCTAGTGCTAAAATAGAAACTAGACTATGGGTAAAGAAACTGTCAAAATATTTGTGTTTAAGACAGATATGTGTGCATATTACACTGTAAAAAAAAAAAAAAAAACTGGGAAAAAACAGTATTATTCTGGCAGTAGGGGTGCCGAAAAAATACTGTAAAATAATGGAAAATAACCATCTCATAAAAATACGGTAATTTTCCATAATTAAAATACAGCTTTTTACCCTAACTTTACCTGAGATTTTGCATATTTTTTTGGACTTTTTAATGTTTAATAAAGAATATTTACATGTATTAAAACAATCCAATTCCCTATACATATATATATATATAATTTTCAGTGAGACTCAGTTGTCCAATCCACTGATAAAAACTGTATTTGGACAGTTTATCAGTGCTTATAAGATATTTGTCAGTTAACAAACAAGTCTGGTTCAACTGACAGAACAAATACTGCAGTTAATTATCAGTAATTTTATCTCATTTTATTATTATTTTTTTACAGTATTAAACTTTAAATTAACAGTTTCATCTCATAAATAGAAAAGAAATATTTGTGAAATTACAATCCATTTGCAAATGTATTTTAACTGTATTTTTCTGTGAAAAAAAGAAAAATTTTCTTTTAAAAATTTTTAATTTTATGGTTATTCACAGTGACAGTTTTTTCATATTATTTTACATTTGACATGTAAAATCACAGTCTGTTTTTGTCATTTCATTGATATTTTCCTGTGTCTTAAAAATACAGGAAAAATCTGTAAAATAAACAGTGAAAATTCTGTTAAATTACAGATTTTTTGACAGTGTAGCCTATAGTTGTACAAAAATAAACATTTGTAAACTTTTGAATGGGTTCACTCATGTATTTTATGTCAGAATACGAATGAAAAAGTTTTGACATCAAGAATTACAAACACGAAATGCAACTTTATGATTGCGCTTTCTTGATCACGAATACGAGTTCACCAACATGACTCTGCTGTCAAAAATCCGTCACCACTTCACAGGTGTTATTTGTTCAGCAGAACATACATGGATTCCAAAAACTGCGCATGAGTTCAGGTTCCTTTTCTGCGGCAGAGACTGCCTGACCTCACCTCTGCTGCGGAGGGATGCATTCTAAAACCTTGGATGGACCATCATAATAAACATAACTAACTTTAAGGATTTCAAATTTTAACCCTTTCATGCACAGTGGTCACTCCAGTGGTCACTCCAGTGGTCACTCCAGTGGACAGTTCTTCTCGGGCTGTTCTCTTGTATATTCATGGGTTTTATTGTTTTAGTTCCAGATCAGCCGACACAGTGGACACTAATGCAACATCCCATACACTGACATTCAGACCAGTACTGTAACTGTGCTGTTTTAGATAAACCTGATCTGCACTAACATGTTTGAGCATAAACCAATTGCTTGTTATTGATATTAGAATGTAATTAACAGTTTTTCTTAAACAAAAAGGTTTTTTTTTTGCATCTTATCTCCATAAAGTGAGAAATAACTAATATTAGAGTATGTTGAAATATGACAAAACACCAGATTAGCAGCATTAAAAAATGTAATCAATAGTTTTCACACAGTGTATCAGTAAATACATGTTTCTTTGCTTCATAAATTAAATGCATGGTGTCCAGCTGAGTGGATATTTTTACACCCCCATGAAAAATAGGTTCATAAAAAAATTTTCTATCGCATTGTTATTTTTTTTTCATGCCTAAAGAGGAATAAAAATACTCAGGGAAAAAAAATCTTGATTAAGGTTCTTACAATTCATGCATGAAAGAGTTAAATTATTTTGTTGTATTCAAACATTTCATTGAGCTCAAACTCCAAGTCAGTCAATACTGAAAATTGTCATAAGATACTCAACTTTGCACCTCTTGAAAAATCTGAAATTTGGAATGCTCCAAGTTATAACTTATAGAAACACTGGAAAATGATCCAAATATAAAGTATTGTGTGAATACCTCCCAGATATAAAGCTAAAGGTAGAATCATACAGGTGTAAATGTAACATTTTAAACATTGCTGGTCACAAATTCTCATCAATTTTCAATTCATAACACAAATGAATGAGTATAAATTTTGCTGTAATAAACTGACCTCTGGTACAGTCCACTCCAGAGTCCACTTCCCTTTTAAATGATAAGGTACCAGCCTCCTGCCCCTCTCAATCAGTGCACTGTAACCTACACAACACACTTAATGAAAGCACCCATAGAAATCACTCAACATTCAAGTTTTCATCAACACAATAGACAGTTTAGTTTTTTTTTATTATTGCAAAAAATACAATTTCTCATACAGACAACAGGGCATGGTAAGGCACTACATACAGTACATCAGGATTTACAAAAAAACTTAAGGTATTAATGTAATAATGCCATATTCATAATGATAAAACACACACAAAAAAAACAGGCATTAAAATAATAAATACATTTCAGAACACAATAAACCAGGGGTCTGCAACCTTTATTATCAAAAGAGCCATTTTACCTCCTCTCCCGCCAAAAAAAAAACAGTAGTCTGGAGCCGCAAAAAATAACAGAGCTTATAAACTTTTAAAAGTTTTAATCTTTTTTACATTTTATCTGTTACAACCACTGAATACAACAAACAGAAGTGCAGTGTGGAATGGATTCTGGAGTATGATTACTCTAAAAGTACACAGTAAAAAGTATTTCATAGTATTTGTGCTAATAGTATATGAAGTACTAATACCAAAAATACTAAATTCATGAGGTACTCATTGGAAAAAAAAAAAAAATTCATCATTGAATTTAGTCTTAAAGCCTATTTCAGATGAAAAAACAAACATTTTTGGAGCTTGGAAGGAATTTTTGAGTATGATTACTTCAAAAGTACACAGTAAAAGTAGTTCATAGTATTTTTGCTAATAGTATTTGAAATACTAATACCAATTGTAAAAAATTCATGAGGTACTTATTGGAAATCATAATTTTATTCATTATTGAATTTAGTCTTAAAGCCTATTTCAGACGAAAACAAACACTTTTGTAGCTTGGAATGGAATCTGTTGTAGGATTACCCCAAAAGTACACAGTACTTATTCAGTTGCTGTATGAAAAGTATCGCTATTTATGAAAATTATTCTTTTCAAAACTCAACACTGCCTCCACAGTTCCCAGTTGGACTGCTCCATATTCTCCCGGAAAATGGACAGAATTATGTGAGTAATAAACAAAGGACGGACAGAACCCTCCGTCCGTCTGCGTCTTTAACCCAGAGCAGAAATGAGCCCTGACTGTTGTTGAAGGCACATTCGCTCCATGAAGCTCATCTACCGGAATTGTCGAATAAGTAGCGCACAAGAAAAACACTAGCGGCTGGACTGACCATACAGAGGAGAATCGCGGCTGGCTTGACCGCAGTAAAGGGAGGGGCCACTACAAGGAGGAGGAGGAGCCGCAGGTTGCCGACCCCTGCAACAGACAATTACACACCACAGGGCAACACCACATACCTGTCTGTTCATCACAGGCAAAAGTTCCACACAGTTAAGGGACCCCAGACGTGGGAACAAGTCCCTGTCCCACCCACTACCATACAACAGAACAACAGCTGCTCCAGCGACACTCCATCTGTTGGAGCACCACAGAAAACCAGGTAAATTCAGGGAAGCCGAACCAACCCTGCGACACTAGCATTACTGAAAAGGAAGTGGTGTATGCATGGAATCACAGATGAGAAGAACCCCGTCACCCCCTTTTCTGAGACCAGCTCTATTCTGACATTAGTCCTGATTGTTTAGTATCCCAGACCCCTGTTAGAAAAGAAACACCTGAATTCAACGTGTCCACATTAGGGATGTGACGATTACCGGTATAACAGTAAATGGTGGTAAAATCACAGACGGTTAGTTTTGGTGTTTAAATTCTAATTCTCATGATAACTGTGTTTGATTACCGCACTTTAAGGGGAAAAAACGCCTCTGTAAAGATCTGCTTTTATGTCAAATATTTGAGTATAGTTTTAATTTATTGCAATTTAATAATATTTGAACCAATATTCACTTTTAAAGTCTGTGAAAAGGTTCGTTAAGCATCTGTGTTATTTATGCAATAAATTTAAATACATTTTTCAAATCGGATTTTATCTATTTTTGTGTGTTTTTTGTCCTTTTGTGTTTTTATAGTAGGTTAAAGTGAAAAAATAATAGACAGATGATCTAGATGAAGTTGTGCTGAAAAAACAGATCCAAACATGGGTATAGTAAACATCTGTTTCTATAGTATATAAAGGTAAAATCAAAAGGACTGAAAAACAGACAGAATAGACTCAGACCACTAAGGGTTAATATTGGAATGTTTCTGACACAGAAGGGACACTGGGACTGGTATTTTTTTTTGTTTTTTTGTTTGTTTTTTTTCAAAATACAACTTGGTTCAATTCTTTCAGTGTGTGTATCAGTACTTTTTGAACATTTTGAGCACAATTTCAACAATACCGTGATAATAATGATAACCGTGATAATTTTGGTCACAATAACCATGATATGACATTTTCATATGGTTACATCCCTAGTCCACATACTTTTGTCCATTTGTTAGTGAGTTAGGTAATTATGATATGAGAATAACTCTATGATAAGTCTGATCTGTGGCTCCAGACGAATGTGACCATGAACAGTAAAAACACAAATAAAGCTCCTTCAGTAACAGATGAACAGGTCCTGTCAAAGCCAACAGGACAGACACACAGACTCATGAAACCTAATGATTCCAGCCGGCATTCCACTAATTAGCCCGGACGACCTGATCCCCAGGGGCTGTTCAACTCAACTCATTTAGTTTGTGTTTGTCAACAGGCTGCACTTCCTTTGGATGATTAGGTGAGTTTTTTCTTTCCGTCCCTGTCAGTGTTTCCAGTCAGACTTCAGTGGTTGACAGATGACGAACACCTCCGTCCTGACGTCCATCCTTCTGCTCACGTCCTTCATATTGTTTCCTTTTGTTTCCTCTGTCGGTGTTTAAGCTACACAGACTACTTAGTCCCATTTCTGTTCTTTTTTTCACCTCTTTATATTAGAGCCCGACCAATATGGGATTTTTGGGGCCAATGCCGATACTGATACTGGGGGCTAAAAAAAGCTGATATCCATTATATCGGCCAATATCCGATATTGACACGCAAAGCAAAGCGATCACAGTCCCTCCTGGAGGAGGTGACCACCTAAACACCAGTGCACCATATAACTGCAGTTGGCCTTGAGCCTTTAGAAGTCTGGAAATCCCACGTCATTGGACCATGCAGGGCCTAACCATCCTGAAGCTTTACAACTGTTCATTTAAACTCACTTATTGTGTTATGTATTAGTTATGGGTTGAATTTTAAATTAGGAAAATGTATTGTTGGATTCATGAATTAAGTTATAGATAAAGATGTAAAAGTACTTGAGGGGTAGGATTAAATAAGTTTATACGTCTTCCTTAAATAAGTTTATACTCCAGTTGTAAGTTGAACAGGACAGACAGCACCTGCAGGGGTTTGGACGTGAAGTGGCTCATCTGCATTTAAAGGGCCAGCGCTCCAAACAGTCTTTCTGGTGTCATTACTCAGAAATACACTGTAAAAAAAAAACAACAAAAAACATTATTATTCCAGCAGCGGGGATGCCGAAAAAATACTTTTAAATAACCATCTCATAAAAAATACAGTAATTTTCCATAATTAAAATACAGTTTTTTGCCCTAACTTTCTGAGATTTTGCATATTTTTTGACTTTTTAATGTTTAATAAAGAATATTTACATGTATTAAAACAATCCAATTCCCTATAAATATATATATAAATAATTTTCATTGAGACTCAGTTGTCCAATCCACTGATAAAAACTGTATTTGGACAGTTTATCAGTGCTTATACATGTTATACATTCACAAAAACACATTTATTCAACATTTTTGTTGTGAAACCTCCTGTAATTACACAAGATATTTGTCAATGAACAAACAAGTCTGGTTCAACTGACAGAACTAATACTTCTGTTACCGTTAATTGTCAGTGAATTTTTACCTCCGCCAAGGAGGTTATGTTTTTGCCAGGGTTTGTTTGTTTGTTTGTTTGTCTGTTTGTTTGTTTGTCTGTCCGTTAGTGTGCAACATAACTCAAAAAGTTATGGACAGATTTGGATGAAATTTTCAGGGTTTGTTGGAAATGGGATAAGGAAGAAATGATTAAATTTTGGTGGTGATCGGGGGTGGGGGGGCCCACTGGGGGGGCCACTGATCAGCCTTGGCGGAGGTCTGCGCTCTCCGAGTGCTTCTAGTTTTTTACAGTATTAAACTTTAAATTAACAGTTTAATCTCATAAATAGAAAATAAATATTTGTGAAATTATGATACATTTGCAAATGTATTTTTCTGTGAAAAAAGAAAAAAAATCTTTTAAAAAATTGAAATTTTCTGGTTATTCACAGTTAGTTTTTTCGTATTATTTTCCATTTGACATGTAAAATCACAGTCTGTTCTTGTCATTTCATTGATATTTTCCTGTATCTTGAAAATGCAGGAAAAATCTGTAAACTAAACAGTGAAAATTCTGTTCAATTACAGATTTTTTTTACAGTGTAGGGTTGCAGATGGACCTGTGGAGTTAAATTAATGAAAAATTCAGACCCAAGCAGAGCATTTACAGTTTATGTAGACCACAGGGAACTGTTTTCAAATGCATAATTCCGTTTAAAAAAGCGAAATATCACTCTTTTCAACTATGTGTCCACAAATGTGGACGTCACGCATGAAAGGGTTTAAATACATTTTTTCTGATAATACTTACACTCTTTGACATAAGTAAAGGATCTGAATCATTTTCCACCACTTCACTTTATCCAGTGAAAAGCACCATCTGTGAAGGTCAACAAAAGGAGGCTTCACTTTTATGTCTTTTATTCGACTTTTCTTTCAGTGGTCTTTTTATGGTGGTGTGCATTTTTGCAGTATGGTTTGACACAAAGACGCTGCCGTTATTTCCTCTCCTAACGCTGTCTTCAGTCTGAGTATGTTACGAATTGAAAATAGATCTGAGTAGTGCCAATAAACTGACCAGTAAAATCAGTGAGTCTTCTCAACAAATCATATATTTCAGTTTTCTGTGTATTTTAGAACCCATCCCAACATTTTTGGGAATTGAGTTTGTAGACCAGGGCTGTCAAACTCACTTTAATTCAGTTTCACATTCAGCTACATTAGATCTGCAGTGGGCCGGACCAGTAAAATAATAACAGAATAATATAGAAATAATGTCAACTCCAAACTTTCCTCTGTGTTTCAGAGCGAAAAAAGTACATTTACATTATGAAAAGGTTTCCATCTGCAAACTATCCTTTCAAAAGATGTAAATAACATGAACAAACTGAAAACATGAGTGTCATTTGAACACTATTCTACCTCAGTTTATCATTTCCACATGTACATTAGAACTGACAGATCACAGTGGATCTACAAACACAAAACATTTAATAACAGACATTGTATTGTTAAAATTGTACTTACTTCTCTTAAGACATTTCAGGTTCATATTTATCACAAAATTATACTTTGTTTTAGTGTAAATACATGAAAATATTTACATTTACAAACAGAAAAATTTGGAGTTGTCATTATTTCTGTTATTATGAAAGTATTTTATTGAATCCCACCCACATGAGATTGAATTGGTCTGAATGTGGAACCTGAACTAAAAGGATTGTTCATATCTTCAGTGTAATTTTTGCATTTCACAAATTCATCCCAGGGGCCGGACTGGACCCTTTGGTGGGCCGGATTTGGCCCCCGGGCCGCATGTTTGACACCTGTGTTGTAGACAGAGCTGTTGTTTGTAGACCTTTGGTTTAACACTGTAAAACTATCTGTATCATATGTGCTACACCAGACCTCTGACTCCTGAGACCTCTATCTAATCAACAAGATCCATACTTTCCTAAACCTGACAAACACATCTCTTCTGTTGTCAAGACAAGTTTCTTTCAGCTGCGTTTCTGAGCTAAGGTGAAGCCAGACATCCCTGTAAGCCAGTGTGAGCATGTTTTCCATTTGTTTATGTCTCCTGAACTGGATTACTATAATTTATTATATTATTTCAGTTCTGTCAAACTCATGTTAGTTCAGTTCCACATTCAGCCCAATTTGACCTCCAATGGGCCGAACCAGTAAAATAATAACAGTGAAAAAAGTAAAATTCTATTCTGAACAGGTTTACATCGACAAAGTTTCCTTAAAAATCTGAATAACACAAACAACTTGAATTGTCTGAAGAAAAAACAAGTGCAATTTTAACAATATTCTGCCTCAGTTTATCAGTTTATCATTTACACATGTGCGTTACAATCACACAAAACATTTAGTAACAGACAGAATATTAGTACAATTGCATCTGCTTTTCTTCAGACATTTCCGTTTGTTCATATTTGTTCAGGTTAATCACATTTTTGGTAAAAGTATAGTTTGGTAATGGCAACATTTTCATGTAATTTTACTTTTTTACACCAAAAAAACAAAGAGAAAATTTGAGGTTGTCATTATTTACAGGTTATTCTGATCATATTTTACTGGTTCTGACCCACTGGAAATCTAATTGGACTGTACGTGTCTGTATGTGGAACCTGAATTAACCCTTTCATGCATGAATTATGAGAACCTTAATCAACATTTGTTTCCTGAGTGTTTTTATTCCTCTTTAGGCATGAAAAAAACAATGCGATTGAACATTTTCTTATGAACCTATTTTTCATGGAGGTCCAAAAATGTCAGCTGGACACCATGCATTTAATTTTTGAAGAAAAGAAACATGGATTTACTGATATATTGTGTAAAAACTATGAAATAAAAACATTATTAATGCTGCTAATTTGATGTTTTCTCACATTTTAACAAACTCTAATACTAGTCATTACTCACTTCATGGAGATAATATGCAAAAAAAAAACAACCAACAATTTTTTTGTAAAAAAAAAAAAAAAATAATAATTGCAGTTTAGTAACAATAAGAAGCAGTTGATTTTTTTTGTTTGTTTGTTTGTTTTCGTTTAGTTTATTTCGAATATGCAACAAGACAAAGTAATCTGACTTAGTCTTTAGAAATTAAACAGGTAGTAAGAGGTCATGGAAGAAAACCAAAACCAAAAACAAAACTGATGTCTACATGACTTCATTTCACATTCTAAAAGGAGTGGAGGAAGTATAATGTATTTAATCCCACCCCTTCAACACTCAAACCTGTCAGTGCAGATCAGGTTTATGTAGAACAGCAGTTACACTAATGGTCTGAGTTACAGTGTTTAGGATGGTGCATTAGTGTCCACTGTGTAGGCTGGTATGGAACTGAAACAACAAAACCATGAATATACAAGAGAACAGCTGGAGAAGAACTGTCCACTGGAGTGACCACTGGAGTGACCACTGGAGTGACCAGTGTGCATGAAAGGGTTAAAATGATTTTGACAAAAGGTGAACACACTCTAATTTTGGACCAGACTGAGTCTGAGTCTGATGAAGGGCCTCGGCCCGAAACGTCACAATTAAATGGTTTGGGGGCTCACTGGTTGTGCGGACCTTCCTTTATTTTTTCACGTTAAAATGATTTTGACACCACTGATTGTTAAAATCTTCAGTGTCATTTTTGCATTTCACAAATTAATCCCGCAGGCCAGATTGGATCCTTTGGTGGGCCAGATTTGGCCCCCGGGATGCAAGTTTGACACCTGTGAATTATGGGATGGAGCAGTCCTCTGTCCACTGGCTGCAGATGTTCAAAACACAGTGGTCCGTCTCTGTCTGGAACCAGAAAACAGGACCACATCACCCCCATACTGGCTTCCCTTCACCGGCTTCTTTCACCGGCAGGATCCAGTTTAGGATGGCCTCGTATGGTTTTAAGTGTCTGAAAGGTTTTACACCCTCTGACCTTTCAGAGCTTTGACCTGTGCACGTCCCGGCCGGAGAAACACGATCCTCAAATCACCTGTTTTTAGACGAACCAAGAACCCAACTGAAGACAAAAGGCGACAGAGCCTGTTCTGTGGCAGGTCCACGGCTCTGGAACATTCTGACCCAGTATACTGTATCACATATGCACAGTTAACAGAGCACTGTAAACCTGTTTCAAAAATCGGACCAATGGTCCTGGAGCTTAGCGGCCAAATTCAAAGCTTTGGGAAATGTATCCAGATCCATTTATTCTCCCCCAGTTCTGTGTATTTATTCTATTACAGAAATAGTCCATGTTTTGCTCATATTCCAATCAGATCTGTAAAAAATTCTAATTCACACTTGATATCATTGATACTGATTTATTGGATCAATCCACTTCCTATCTGTTATAATGGGAACATTTTTCAAAGTGGCACCAAATCCAGAATCAGATCCAGATCCAAATAATTTCAATCCCTTGTGCTGACATCATCATACAGAAGCTGTAGACCAAGTTTGAAGTCAGAATTGTAGTTTCGGAGAAGAAGACAATTGAAATTTTTGTAACAGACGACAGACGACACATGATGACAGTAGCTCACAGCCTGTGGGCCGCTGAGCTAAAACTGCACCTATTTGCACTGGTTTTTAATACAAGTGTGTGACTTTTATTGGTTTTCTCTTGTGGTTGTGTTTTTAGATGCTCTTTATCTTATTACTGTGTACCTGTTTTTAACTTACCGGCCCTAATACACCGTCATAGTTGACAGTCAGGTTTGACAGGGTTAATTCTGTCAGGTTAGAGGCTTTGATCACGTCTGTCTGCCAGGATGTGAGTTTGACATCATCATCATCATCGTTATTATCCTCATCCCCATTGAGATGGCAACAGGATCCACACCTTATTACACAGATTCCGGTGTGTGTGTGTGTGTGTGTGTGTGTGTGTGTGTGTGTGTGTGTGCTGTCCTTTGTGTGTTGGCTGTTATTAAAGTTTGTCTGATTAAAATGATTCTTTGCTCTCCACCAGTCTATGTGCGTGTTAATTAAGAGCTGGGTGGCAGACACCAGGCGGATGTCAGGCCTCATGGATGCATCCGCTGAATGCCAGGTGTGTGTGTGTGTGTGTGTGTGTGTGTATGTGTGTGTGTGGTCCATTAATTGCAGAAACAGGAAGTGAGAATGCTGGACTGAACACATGTAATCTGGTCTTGATGCTGTAAACCACGTCCACCCTCTGATATGTGAAATACATGCAGAGTGGCCTGTTGGCCGGTAAGATAAAAACACAGATGAACAACCTGAACTGTGCAGTCTGAACAATATTCTGTCTGTTCCTAAATGTTTGGTGCATTTATGGATCCACTGGGATCTGCAGTTGTGTTCAGAATAACAGCTGGAATATTGGAGAAATTGTTCAAATTTTAGTTCAAACTCTAAAATTTTCACAATATTCTGCCTGTTACCAAATGTTTATGGAACACTGTGTGGAAATGTACATGTAGAAATAAGAAGTCCAGGCAATGAAATTTCTGATTTTTCAGGGCTTTTTTTTTTTTTTTTTTTTTTTTTTTTTTACATCTTTTTTTGTAAAATGTAAATATTTTCATAATTTAATTTTTTTTTTTTTTTTGTACTAAAACAAAAAGTAAAAGTTGGATTTGTCATTATTTATAGGTTATTCAGTCATTATTTTACTGGTCTGGCCCGCTGCAGATCAAATTGGGCTGAATATGGAACTGAACTAAAATGAGTTTGACAGGCCTGTCTTAAAGTGTACGTGCTTTAATTTAATGTAAGGGTGCAGCAGAAGTAAACCGCTAATACACAAAGGATAATTTCTCCATTATACACAAACTGAATCTAATATTTGTGCAGGAAACCCACTGTGCGTTTATCACAGTAATTACGGTATTGCAAAATCCACTGTGGCAGCACATGACACTGGTGACGGTGTAAAAGCCGGTGTACCGCCCACCACTAGTTTTTGTCAAACATGCAAGTGGGTTAGTGATTTTTTTTTTTTTTTATCTAAACAGGTCAGTTGCTATTTTGACTTGTTTCCCTTCAACGTCCCCGTGTGACAGGTCCTCTGAGACGCTTCTTCAGCTGCAGCTTTGACACTGGATGAATCACAGACATCACATGGAGCTTTCATTTACTGCAGAGTCTGAGCTACATCCAGCTCCTCTCAACATCAGCTGACTTTAGATTCAAGTAGGAGTGGGTGGATGTTGTCGATGCTAAACTGCACCATATGAGTTGATAAAAGCGCAGAGATATGTCTGTGATAGTGTGTTTCTGCGACGGCATATTAGGGCCACCCAATAAAATAAAAACACTCGACACTACGAGAATGAAGTCATAAAATATTGAGATAAAACCCATAATTCTATGAGAACAAAGTCAAATGCAAAAAGAGTCATAATTTTATGAGAATAAAGTTGTAATATTTTAAGAATAAAGCCATGGTATTATGACAATAAAGTCGTAGTTTTATAAAACCTCATAATTTAACAGAAATAATGTCATACTTTTATGACATTAAAGTCATCATATTTTGACAATAAAGGCATAATATTACAAGCATAACGTTGTATTTTAAAAACGGGGGAAAAATATCATAATTTATCAGAATAAATTCGTACCTACTCGTCGCATTATGGAGAACATTTTGTGAAGTTATACTTTCAATTACTGCTTCGCTTGTTGCATTCACTGTAACTGGAAACTCTGTCAAGCAGGCTTATGGCTTACAATTTCTAAATTATGACTTTTTATCACACTATTGCGAATTTATTTTCAAAATATTACGACTTTTAATCTCAAAAGTATGGCATTATTTTTTGTTAAATTATGAGGTTGTTTTTTTAAACTACAACTTTATTCTCATAATATTATGACTTTAATCTCATTAAAGTACAACATTATTTTTGTAAAATTATGGTTGAATCCCAATTCACCCCTTGGCCCCTCCCCCTTACCCCTCCCCCTTCATTTTGCGTGTACGCGTGCAGGGGTAGTCTTGTCCCGATTTTCAATTAGACGGAGGTGAAGGGCTAAGGTAGAGGGCAGTATAGCCCTCAAAACGGAGATTTTCTAGGACCACACTATGAACAGAGAGGTAGGAGAAATTTCCCATAATTCTGTTCGAATCATTGGCACGATGGAGGTAAACGCAGCCGAAAAGTGCAGCGGTGTGATGAAAAAAACACATAAATGTACATATTTTCTTCATAAACAACTCTGACTGTTTGATGACATTTCAGTGTGTTCTAGATCGCATTTCTGCAGTTTATAGTTGATAGACGTAAAAAGATGACCAAAGCTCATGGAACACAGACGGTTCCAGCTTCTGACAGTACGGTGAATACTTTCAGAAACAAAGTTTTCACGTCTGTTTATAACGGCATCGACAACCGCTGATGACGTAACAGGTCTGGAAGGGTTGTCCCATTTCATAGGAGGATGTTTCAACCCCTAACCCATGCAGCTCCATTTCAATGGGTAGTGCCAAGGGGGAGGGCCGAGGGGGAGGGGCCAAGGGGGAGGGGCCAAGGGGGAGAGGGAGGGCTAAGGGGTGAATTGGGATTGGGCCTATGAATTTTTTTTTAAAGTATGACTTTATTCTCAAAATGTTGTGACTGTTGTCTTAAATTTATGACTCTTTTGTGTTAAACTTTATTCTCAAAAAATTACAGGTTTTATCTTGATATTTTATGACTTTATTTTCATAGTGACAAGTGTTTTTGTTATATCAATAATAATAATAATAATAATAATAATAATAATAATAATAATAATAATAATATAATGATTAACACACACACATATATATATATATATATATATACAGGGTGGGGAAGCCAAATGTACACTGAACATTTAGTTGTTTTTTCTCAGCAGACACTACGTCAGTTGTTTTGAACCCAAACATATACTGATGTCATAATCATACCTAACACTATTATCCATACCTTTTCACAAACTTTTGCCCATATGAGTAATCAGGAAAGCAAACGTCAAAGAGTGTGTGATTTGCTGAATGCACTCGTCACACCAAAGGAGATTTCCAAAATAGTTGGAGTGTCCATAAAGACTGTTTAGAATGGAAAGAAGAGAATGACTATGAGCAAAACTATTACCAGAAAGTCTGGAAGATACTATTAAAGAAGAATGGGAGAAGTTGTCACCCCAATATTTGAGGAACACTTGCACAAGTTTCAGGAAGCGTGTGAAGGCAGTTATTGAGAAAGAAGGAGGACACATAGAATAAAAACATTTTCTATTATGGACATTTTCTTGTGGCAAATAAATTCTCATGACTTTCAATAAACTAATTGGTCATACACTGTCTTTCAATCCCTGCCTCAAAATATTGTACATTTTGCTTCCCCACCCTGTACATATATATCACCTTTCATGGTACCCAAGGTCTCTTGACAAAGTAAAAACAAGGTCAGGGTGAAGGTTTCTTTCCCCTTCACATACAGCATGTGGTTGGAAACATGTTGAATTCATTTGTATAAAGAAAATCATCCTCTTCCTTATAATCCAATGGTGTAAATTGGCTCTGTGTTCAAATTGAAGCTAATTTACTGTCAGATCAGAGGATTAACTTTGGATATTACTGCAGCAACAACATATCTATACAAAGGTCAGTCGTATCATAGCACTTTAATTAATTACAGCCTTTAATTTACTTTTTGACAGTGTGATAATAGATGTCTTTAACTTTTTGAACTGACAGATGCACTTATTGGGCGTAAACTTATCCAGGATTGTGTTTGTGGAGACTTTATACATCCTTCGTAAGTCTATGTGAACTAGGGCTGGGCGATATGGAAAAAAATCCTATCACAATATTTTTTTTTTATATCAGATGATATAGATATGTATCAAGATGTAAATCAAATCTTTATTTTTGTGAAGCTTAAATGTTCTGTTACTCATAAGTCAGTTGTGAAGACATCAGAAGGTTATATTTGATTTCAATATGACTTATTTTCTGTCAGAGGCAGAACATGACAGATGTGCTGAAGAACATTATGCAACTGTTTAAACAAATCAGCGAACAATGCATCATTGCATCACACTCTATAGACCTGTTTAAATACAGAGCTGTACTTCTGTATGTTTTTGCTCATCTGTGTTTGATATTTGTCCAATCTGAGTGTTGTAGTGTGTGTGGAAGGGGTTCATGGCTGTGTGAGATAAATCTGGTGCCATTTCACTGAGTAGAAGCAAAGTTATTGAATTGTAAATATGTAGAAATTTTCAAATTAGCACTTTGCAGACGCTCCCTAAACTCCTGCTCATTAACTGGCTCAACAATCGAGGCAATACCGTCTACTGATGGTTATGGACCGTCTGTTTGGATGAAAATGGGGTTGTAGAGCCGTCATCTGTGTCTCCATGATTATTAAGTGATGATCTATTGAGCTGCGAAGTGTGAATCTGTGACTCTCTTTAGTGCAGTGAGTGTTTGCATTCTTCACATAGGCTACATGTTCTGTTTTGTTTTGTTTTTTTTCATGTTCAGTAACCTGGTCGCCTGAGTTCTCTGTCACATTTTCTTCTGAGGGAACACTCATTATCTCCCACAGCAGCCCAAACATTAGCACATATACTGCAGCCGCTCTTACACACTGTAAAAAAAAAATCTGTAATTTAACAGAATTTTCACTGTTTATTTGACAGATTTTTCCTGTATTTTTAAGATACAGGAAAATATCAATGAAATGACAAAAACAGACTGTGATTTTACATGTCAAATGGAAAATAACACGAAAAAACTGTAACTGTGAATAACCATAAAACTTCCATTTTTTAAAAGATTTTTTTTTCTTTTTTCACAGAAAAATACAGTTAAAATACATTTGCAAATGTATCATAATTTCACAAAAATGTATTTTCTATTCATGAGATTAAACTGTTAATTTAAAGTTTAATGCTGTAAAAATACATAAATAAATAAAACAAGATAAAATTACTGACAGTTAACGGTAACAGAAGTATTAGTTCTGTCAGTTGAACCAGACTTGTTTGTTCATTGACAAATATCTTGTGTAATTACAGGAGGTTTCACAACACAAATGTTGAATAAATGTATTTTTGTGAATGTATAACATGTATAAGCACTGATAAACTGTCCAAATACAGTTTTTATCAGTGGATTGGACAACTGAGTCTCACTGAAAATTATATATATATATATATATATATATATATATATATATATATATATATATATATATATATATATATATATATATATATTTATAGGGAATTGGATTGTTTTAATGCATGTAAATATTCTTTATTAAACATTAAAAAGTCAAAAAAATATGTAAAATCTCCTGTAAAGTTAGAGCAAAAAAACTGTATTTTAATTATGGAAAATTCCATATTTTTATGAGATGGTTATTTTCCGTTATTTTCCAGTGTTTTTCAGCACCCCCTGCTGCTGGAATATTACCTTTTTTTTTTTTTTTTTTTTTTTTACAGGTTTTTGTTTTTTTTTTTTACAGTGTGTATATAAAGATGGACATCATCACTATTACCTCGTGTCTGAAAATGAAGATAAAATGTTGTGGCAGGAAAGAACCTGAAACAGACCCCCCTGTCCCTGTGGTGTTCCCTGAACTGATGTGGTAGAACAGACGTGGTCTTCCTCCCATTTGTTTCCATTCTATAGTGGTTGCATCCAGTGTTAAAGTGCATTACTGGGCTTCATGTCCCCTTAATTAAAATTCCAGAATTGAAAAATGTACCAGCTCTGAAGAGATACTTAACATTTTGATGCACATTCTGTGGATGTATCTGCACCGTACGTCACACATTGAACCTTTTAAAGCGATGGGATTACTGTCTGAAAATGCTATGGAGGAAAAAAAGTCAAAGGATGGCTTTTTTTCCTTTTAATAATAATCAGAAATAGCAGCATCATCTCCTTTCATCCCATGTGTTGTGTCACTGAAGACACTCTTGTGGCAGGCTGCTGATGGATCCCACAGGGATTGGAAAGTAAGGCAATCAAATGCTTCTATCTGTACACTTCAAGTATTTAGAGGATGTGACACTGGGTGATTGGTGGAGGCACCCTGCTGTGAGCTTGGACTGAATAATGACACTGGATCAGGGGTCGTGACCAAAGGCCACTGTGGGCTAATAACATCCCCTAGAGCAGGGGTGTCAAACATGCGGCCCGGGGACCAAATCCAGCCCGCCAAAGGTTCCAATCCGACCCCTGGGATGAATTTACAAAGTGCAAATTAGGGCATCGAACTCAAAAATAATATCGTAATAACCTATAAATAATGACAACACCAACTTTTTCTCTTTGATTTAGTGCAAAAACATTAACCCCTTCATGCATGAATTATGAGAACATTAATCAAGATTTTTTTTTGTTATTCCTCTTTTTTGTTGTTATTTTTGTTTATTTTTATGACCCTATTTTTCATGGAGTTGCAAAAATGTCCACCAAGCTGGACACAATGTGTTTAATTTTTGAAGCAAAGAAACATGTATTTACTGATATACTGTGTGAAAACTATGAAATAAAAACATCAAATGCTGCTAATTTGATGTTTCCTCACATTTTAACATACACTACAAACAAAAGGTTGTGGATATTTTAAATTTTTGGGCTATTTTCGTCAGTTGGGATTCTTGCACAATGCTTTTTACTTTTTTGTGTGTGAATTGAATTGAAACACTTTTTTTTTTTTAATCACCAGACATAGTTTTATTCACAAATGGCAAAAATGACAAAAAAAAAAGACCAAAAAAAGAAATATCCTTAACTTTTTGTTTGTAGTGTACTCTAATACTAGTCATTACTCACTTCATGGACATAATATGCCCAAAAAAAAAAACAACACAAAAAAACCCAACTTTTGTTGTTAATTACAGCCCAATAACAATAACGAGGAATTGACTTACATTTTAAACATGTTAGATCAGCTTTATCAAGAACAGCAAAATTACAGTAATGTTTTCAATGTCAGTGTTTGGGACGATGCATGAGCGTCCACTGTGTCGGCTGATATGGAACTAAAACAAACAACAAAATCCATGAACATACAAGAGAACAGCTGGAGAAGAACTGTCCACTGGAGTGACCAGTATGCATGAAAGGGTTAAATTATGAAAATATTTACATTAACAAACTCTCCTTTAACAATAAAATGTGAATAACCTGAACAAATATGAACAACCTGAAATGTCTAAAGAAAATTCAGTGCAATTTTAACAATATTCTGCCTGTTACTGAATGTTTTGTGCCTTTGTAGATCGGCTTTGTAATGCACATGTAGAAATGATAAGTTGAGGCAGAATATTGATAAGACTGTACGTATATTTCTTAACCAATTCCATTTTTTTCAGGTTATTACTGGTCCGGCCCACTGCAGATTAAATCGGGCTGAATGTGGAACCTAGAAGAACATGAGTTTGACAGCCCTGGCCTAGAGAGTAGAGACACATAAACAGACAGTACATGATCATTAGCACAGCAGGTAGACAACATGCTGCAGGTTGGATCAACCACAGCATGCATGCACGTGGAGCATACGGGTATATTTTAGATATGTAGCACAGACATTTGTGGAATATTTAAGGCGATGCAAAATTGTCTTCAATCAAGAATTTCAGTGACAACTGAGGAAGTAAATCCACCAATTACTGTGAGTCTGTTTACACATACACACACACACACACACACACACACACACACACACACCAATATTCTGATCATTTTCCGATTTCTGTAGTTATCAGATTATTCTAGTGATCATGTAAACAGGATAATCTGACAGGTTTTATCTGGTAACGACAGTAATCTGATTATGAGAAATCAGATTAACACACCTAGATTTCCCCCCCTATACTCCACTGTCTTCACACATGTATTCAGGTTAATCTGATTCCTTTTGTTTTTTTACATCTGTGCATATGTTAAAAAACCCCAAAAACTATCAACAGAAGTCGTGCAGTGACAGCATGAACCAAAGCAAAACACTAAACAAACAATGAAATGAAATAAAGGATAGCAGCAACATGTGACCTATTTTGTAGTCTTATTAGCTCCTCCCACATTAGGACAGCTAACGCTGACACCATAGGCGTTGCCATGGTCAACAAGACAAGACCAGATGTTTTGAAAATGACATGGGTGTACGTCTTATGTCATAACATACGTACGTACTCCGAAAGAAATCAAATAATGGACTGAAACATGTAAACCAGGGTTTTTCCATTATTGCATTTCTGAAGTGCATGTAAACGTGTGGCATCTGATTACAACAATTATCGGCTCACTGCCAGATACTGGATTTTCATGGTCATGTAAAAGAACTCACTGTCGACATGTGCAAAGGATATTATGTTTGTTCTCATCCAAACGGTATGCCTAAACCATGCTGAGGCTCTGTCTTTCACCCTGCAGCTCCAGGAGGAGCAGGAAAAAGGCGCTGGAGAAAATGGACAGTCTTTCCAAAGTGTGACAGTACTAATTAAAAAAGGCTGAAGCTGTATGCATGTTTATGTTGTAACTGCCATCCCCAGACGTCACTTTTTTGTTCTTGTTCTGTAAAAATTAAAATGCTTACAAATAAAAAGTGTCAAAAAAAAGGTAATTACTCAAAAAAAATTCTATAATAGTGTGAGAACTGTAGCTAAAAAATTCACAGGTGAAACCGCGTTTTTCAACCGTACCCAGTCCCCCCTACGCTAATATCCGATTTTATCTCCATTGACGTCAATAATAAACAGGGTTTCTCCAAACTATGAATATGCATCAGATTCTCATGTAACATCATTGTGTGCATGACGACATCCGTATTGTGTGTTCTGCTGTTCCACACAAAAGCAGCCCTTGTCCTCCACCTGCTATTAAAGCTCATGCATATGACGCACACACTGCTGGAGAAAGAGTAAGGACGGAGTTAAGTGACGAGGACAGGGAAGATGGGTGCAGTTTTTGAAAGATATTACTCATCTAATGAATATGAGGGCTCTGTTTTCATCACATCTTCAATTTAAAAAAACATAACAGTCAGTGAAGCACACATCTATTGGTGGTACTGAGTCATAGTTTTAGTCTAATGAGTCTTTGTTTGACAGAGATGAGCTGAGATATTAATTAACCCAACCAATAACATTTCTAATAAGTTTTGAATGAACGAATGAATTTGTTTTTGGTTTTACATCAGTCATTGTACTCAGCACATCAGTCATAATAAACATAAAAAACAAAAAAGGAATAGGCAAGGAGCAAAAGCTTATTTTTGTGCCTATCCTTGTCAACTAATACTCTGCATACATTAACTTAAATGTGTACAGCATGGATCTGCAAGCTTTACAATTTAAAGAGCCATGTTTGACATGAAAAAGAAGAAAAATGTGACCAGAGCCATCAAAAATGTTTTACCATGAGGCGGCTGTTCTTCTGTGGCCTATTTGTGGTTAGTTTAATTAACTTTGTATTTCCACTACAGTAATGCAATGTTTGGTGCATTTATGAAATTATACAACTACAATAAAGAAAACATTCAAGATTTGTACCATTTTTTAATGATGTATACTATTTCCAAAGCAAAATTACATTGTGTAATGGATAAAAAGCTCAACTTTCATGCATATGGGCTGACTTTTAAACAGCCAAACTACTAACAAATGTGAATTTAGTATCTTGTATTAAATTTGGCAAGAAAATAATGTAGTATGATATAGATTTTGGTATATTTGCTGTGAAAAAAATATTGTATTCTGTGTAAAGTCTGCACATTTTTGCAGATGGACAATGTTAGAATTGATTTAGGCCTATAACTGTTAAAAAGTTATGGTTCATTCAGTTCATTTCAAAATGCTCCTTATGTTTTTGACTAGGTGAGCCATAGGTTGCAGACCCCTGGTGTACAGCATCGACCATTCACACCATAATAATAATGCATAAAATAAAAAAAAAATCAACAACAAAAACACATCTACCATCTCAATTCAATATTTCTGAATAATTTAAACTTAAAGTACTGTACTTTCTGGGCTATAAGTCGTACCTGACTGTAAGCCACAGGTGTCCACATTATGACATGAGATATTTCCACAGACAGATGATTTAAGTATTTCTTTCCATCCCTTCACTGCTTTTGTCCAAACAGTGTGTGTACCGTCAGTAAACGTCAGGAACAGGCTGGTTCACAAACCCACAACAGTCACTGGTCTGTGTCTTCCTCTTCTTCTGCTCATTAAACCACTGCAGTCGTCTTCTTCAGTGTTCTTCAGTTGAACATCCTCAAAGGCTCCATCACACTCCTTCTACGTCTCTCCTCCATTGTTGCTCAATGGCACTTCGGTGCTACAGCTCTATTTCCTTCTTTACAGACACATCCATTGGTTTTAACTTCAAAGCTGCAAAATCTGCATTTCTTGGTGTGTTTTCCATGATGAGGGTTTGTGCATGACACAAAATGACTGTTCATAGTTCAGATTCAAACTCCTCCTCTTCATCAGCTCTTCCTCCTGTCTGTCTCACTTTTGCACTTCCTGTTAGAGCGCCCCCTGGAGGACGTTAGCCCGTATAAATCTATACTGGAGCTGCATCGCTGTATAAGCTGCAGGGTTCAAAACCAGAAAAAAGTAGCAGCTTATAGTCCAGAAAGTATGGTGCTCTTTTTTTTTTTTTTTTTTAACTTCGCCAAAGGAGTGGATAACTTAAATGCATCATAAGGTCCATCCCATAATTTCACACCCACAATCCCAATTCATCTAGACTTCACATCTGCCCTCACTTTAATCCACTCACACATATGAAAATCTGTGAAATTCAAATTACTCTGTCTTAATTCCAAGAAACCACGACTGGTCTTTGAGACAGTACTGTTTTTATCCTTCATGTTCCATAGACCTGTTTAGAAACAGTCCTTTAGACCTCTTTTTAAGAATAGAATAGAATAGAATAGAATAGAATAGAATAGAATAGAATAGAATAGAATAGAATTGCCTTCATTGTCATTTGACAGTACAAAGTACATCAAATGAAACTGAGTTCAATGATTAGGGACATGGGGCCGCTGCTCCTACTAGAGCGCTACCACAAAACCCTTTTCTTCTAAAAATTGCAGCGAAGAACAGAAGATAATGCAAAGCACAAGTATAAGACATCATACAGTTTTCACACAGTACATGTGGACACATGCTGGAAATGTTTCATGGATTTGAGAGGAAACTGGGGGACAGTATGAACATTAAAGGCAGACAGCAGAAGTGATGATGTGGGGGTAGGGAAGATGCATGTATGTGATATGTACTTGTGGAAAGTGTATGCAAAGATAAAGAGACTCCAGTGGGTCATTCTGTCCTTTCACTTAAATATACTGATGTTTGTACTTTCCTTTATCTCCTGTTCTAGATTGTTCCACAGCTTGTTCTGCTCATACTTCTCATCGTTGCTCTTACTTTATGTTTTTTAAGTTCAGCTCTCCCCTTAGATTGTATCCTCCTTCTCTTTCAGTGAACATTCCCTGAATATTTTTTGTCAGTAAATTATTTCTTGCTCTGTACATTATCTGCGCTGTTTTCAACTGAACCAAATCCATGAATGTCAATGTGTGTGACTTTCTAAATAGTGGGTTTGTGTGTTCTCTGTGTTACGGCTGGGGGCCGTTGGTTGTTTTTTTTCCTTGTCTCCACCTTCCATTTGGGCCGACTGGAAACACCTGCAGCTAATTGACCTGCCTCTAAAAGCCTGGAGCTCCAACCATGAAGACCAGTGGGTCCATCGCTGCAGTTTGCTCTTTGTTTGATTCAGCTCATGTTCATTTTTTGAGTCATTTTGCCCGTGTACAGTTTTTCTTTTTGTATAATAAATTTCCAGTCTTTTTTTTACAAGCGAACTGCTCTCCACGTTTTTCTTTGCTGTCTCCCAGAACATCTTTTTCATTCTTTTAGTTTTTGTTACGTGTCGGCACCCTAGACCTCCTGGCATGTAACATCTGTATCCTGCTTTGTTAATTGTCCTTCTTGCTCTTTTCTGTAGTCCACATATGGGCTGTTGAGTGTTTTAGTAGATGTTTCCCCAGACCTCTGCACAATAGGATAGATATGGTAAAAATAATGAAGAAAATAGAATGTGCAATGGTTTAGGATCCAGTATGTGACTTATTTTACTCAGAAGTGCAGTGCATTTTGCCAGCTTTGTTCTTTCCTCTAAAGATCCTCCTTGTGTGTGTGTTCATGTCTTGTACAGGGCGTTGGTGGTGACCCACACATGGCCATTGCTCTGCCTCCTGAATCAAAACTGACCAAAGAGAAAGAAGAGGAGCCTTCGCCTCCGCTCACAGACGCAGATGAGATGACCATCAGGATAGGTAGACCTGGACCCCTTTCAGGCAAGCCTCCCTTCATATACCACAACACTGAATCATCCCAAAACCACCATAGCATCCACAGACGTACAAGCTACTGAAAGCAAAAACAGTGGTGGTGCACGAGCACAAATGCCTGAGGAACGACTGGTGTAAAGGCCTGCCTCTGTGAAACCATCCACAGTTCTTCTTTGATGGCTTCTTTCACTAGTTCTTCAACTTCCACATGGGCTGTGTTTTCCATTTTAGCAATTCTGTCTCTCTCTTGTGTTTCTTATTATTCCTACTGACTATTCTAACTTTGAATTGTGATTCCTATCAGCATGATCCTGTTGGAATTTCCTTGGCTTTGTGGGTCCTTTATAATCATATAATCATCACATCAGTGGTGGCGTGTGGTCTGAAGAACAGGGGAAGCACAAGTAGCATTTTTCCAAATCACAAACACATGATTTGTATGTGAATTCCACCCTCCTTTAGGAAATGAATAATTACCCTATCATACCCAGGGTTCTCGCTAGCGTCATTGAACGCTGGGGCCCCCCAGGGACAGCATTGGGGATCTGACCTGCGACGCCGTCTTCCCACCAACGTAGCGGTGTTTTTTTGTGTGTATTCTGCTTGTGTGTACAGCTGTAGCTCTGCAGATAGATAACAGGTTTACCAAGAAAAGCCGGACGCCCAAAACTTCTGTCCAAAGCTTTTACTGCAGACTTCAGTGTGAAACTGCAACATACAAACAAAACATGTCTGAGTTCTGTTCTTTGTTACAGCACATTAACATAGCATTATGCATTCAAATGAATGAGAAAAGACCGCTAGCTCGATGCTAACATAAATGAGAAAATCCATAGACATGCTAACGATTAGCATCTTCAGATCAACTTAAGATTTTTGTGTATTGTTTATTGTTCATTCGCATGTATACAAGACAATAAAACACAATAATAATAACAGTAAAAGACATGCCAGGGAAGCCAAAAACCAAAGTGGTTTATCGTGGGCCTCCCCAAAGACTTGAAATAAAAAAAGTATTTGCAGTGTCTTATAATGATATACAATCATAAGCAAACAAAATTAATGAAATGAAGGAAATAAGTCAAAAACAAGTATAACAAAAAATAACTAAATGCATCGTAAGCAGTGCACGTAGAAATAAATAGAATCGACAAAACTATGAAATGATTTCCAACGTCTTTTAATCTAAGAACAGAAGTTTCCATCACAGACAGGTGTGACTGTTCATTAACACAACAGCTGAACATCAAATACTCACACACAAACGTTCTTTGTGTCCACACAAACACAATGACACACACGTGTCTGCTACTTCCTTCCATGTCTGAACTGACTACGGTAACACCCAAAGGACAAAACACACACCACTGACACTGATTCCACCACCAGAGGGCCCCCTGTGACTGCTGAAACAACACAACATCACAGTGTGTGTGTGTGTGTGTGTGTGTGTGTGTGTGTGTGATGGTCCAGTGTAATGAGAACCAGATTTGAATGTGAATAAATCTATTCCTTTGTTTTGGCTCAAAGCGCTGCAGACAGGAAATGACAACAATAGAAGCCACACCCCTTTGTGTGCCTTGGTGTTGTCTGACCCCGCCCACCAACATCACTTGCCTTACACTCATTGGCTGACGATGAGACTTCAATCAATTTATCTGATTTAACGGACCCATCACCTGTGGAAAATTAGATCTAAACTTTAGCCTGTGTGTGTGTGTGTGTGTGTGTGTGTGTGTGTGTGTGTGTGTGTGTGTGTGTGTGTGCCGCTCCCATTATCACTAATTTCATGCGAGTGAATATTTTTCTACAATCATATCTGCGTCGAAGTAATATTGCATGGTTTTTTGGCTTCATTGCTCTAACTCTGCCCCTCAGAATGCAGGAGATAGTGTTTCACAGTTAGACATTTAAACATTTTCCAGAGGAGGATGTCCCCGACCCCTACAAAACTCACACCATGTACACATGCATGGTGCCCCTACGCTGTGAAAAAATCCTAGTGTGAACCCTGATACCAAAACAGACTCTTCTCCAGACTCTTCAGCGATTTTATTTGAATTCATCCGTTCAGTGATTCTGAGAAGAGTTCTTCTCCAAACAGACCCTGCTGCTAAGTGATGAAGCTCTAGCTGTGGTGAACAACACGTACGAGGACTACCAGGCACAAAAACCTCCCATCTCCGTTTTATCAAATCACGGGTGAAAGCCACGAGTCCTGTCATTTCGTCGGTCCTCGGGGTTTTTCCAGACCCCCCCACTCTATTCATCCTTACTGACATGATGAGGAAATGACACGTCTGAGTCTGGGAAATGACTTCTTTTATGTATTTTGTCCAATAATGACGGACTAGATTTTTCAAACGCTCCCGCCTTCCTGCTTCAGTGGATTTGATGTGAGAGCAGCCTCTGCTTTAAGGTGAGAAATCCTTTGGAACCATCATGCTTTACAAGAAATTACTTCAAAAAGGCGAATAAGTACAGATTAAAAAATATAGAATTCATGGGGAAACAGCTTTCATGAGAATAAATCCCCTGACACTATCCACATTTCTTTTCGGCTTAAATTCTGGGACAAGCGTTGCTTCCTTTTTGGTTTCAGAGCAGCTGCATCTGCATCACACTCATCCTGCCACAGACTGCTGGCATTCTGACTGAAGTCAATCATGATGGTGCAGCGGCCAGGATCCTGCATGGACTGCTTCTGCTTGAAGGAGGCAGATGGCTTGTTCTTGATGAAGCTGTGGGTCTGGATGTAAGGGATGCTGGTGGCTAAAGCTGAGAGAAGCTGTGAGACTGTTCCAGTCTGGAGGAACTCAGCTGTGGCTCCATTCATACGGTACCAGCCGACAGACTGTTCAAACTGAGTCCCATCAATATCCTGTGAGAACGACCCTTTCATCTCAATTAAGAGGAAATATTTTCCAGAGAATGTAATATTCATGTATACTAAATCCATTTGAAGACAATAGAATATCATAAGTATTAATCTGAAAAGTTAAATCTATAGAAAGTGAAAGAAAAAAATCCTTCACATGCAGCTGTTTCATGTCCAGACCTATTTTTGGTTATGTAGGGAAAAAAATAAATCTGTTTTTTAGATTAGTGACAAAATAATCTTAAACTCCAATGAAGCCATGCTTAAACAGAGGGTTAAATGCTTACTTTCAGAAATTTCCATTGGTTTAGCTCATTTGATTAATTAGTAATTAAAAAAAAAAAAAAAAAAAACGTGTGAAATTCCCGACATAACTGGCACCATGTGGTATTAAAATGCTTAAAATTGCAATTCACACCAATTTTTCAGACAAAATGATTTTTATAATGATAAAAGGGTGTGTAAAAGGTCACAAAACTAGATTGAAAACAGAAATATATGATTGAGATTTCAAATTATAGCAGTGATAAGTTCTGTTCTTATTCATTCTTAGAGAAGTTTCTGAGGGACTGAATTTAGTTCATATCAAAAGTTCCGTAATTTCCTTGAAAATCCTTTTTTAGCAAAAATTTTAATGGATTTAGAAACTTAAGATGTTATACTATTGAACTACAAAAAGTTTGAAGTCATTATCTCAGTTCTAATGTTTTGATTCAAAGTCAATAGGCGCATGACTTGACCCATATTTAGTTAGTGTGTGTAAATTGTGTTTCCCCTGTGGAAAAATGGTGTAGTCTGGTCACATGCACAGTGCATTTTGGACATATGTAGGTCATTTAGTGTTGGATGTGGGCTGGTGAAAGCTGTGTTTGTTTGATGCTCTGAAGAAAATAAAAGGAATTTGTATTTTTTGCTAAAGTCCTGGGTCCGTGCTCCTTTTTAAATGCGCCTTGACCGCTTGAGCTATCACATGATCCCAACAGGATCTAATGTTCTATCACAAAATGTTCCTGTGTTCAAACTGAAATGATGTTTTCCAGACATTCCAGTTTCAGATCCTGTTCAAATGTTCAGATTCTATTAGTTCACAACTAACATCAGAACAGGATTTGAGTTCAATCCCAACAAAAGAACAAACATTGTTTAATAAAAGAGTGTGAAATAGTAACGAATAAAATAAACAAAAAAAACATAAATGAACCTCCACAATATCTGCATCTGAATAAATACCTAAAAATATCGATACAGTATTGTGAAGTGAAATATCGCGATATATTGCAGAACCGATATTTTCGTACACCCCTACGTAGGAGATTTATGTTTATGCATTTGGCAGACGCTTTTTTCCAAAGCGACTTACAGGGGAAAACCAATCAAATCACTCAATCAATCAAATTTTATTTCTATAGCGCCAGATCACAACAAAAAAAGTTCTCTCATGACATTTTATATATAGAGTTGGTCCAAACCAGACTGAAGCCAATTTACAGAAACCAACAGAATCGTCCAGGAGCAAACACTAGTGATGGAGACAGTGGAAGGAAAAAGTACCTTTAACAGCAGAAACCTGGAGCAGAGCCAGACTGAGGAGGATGGACGAGTGACAGGACCAGCTGGGGTTAAAGAGAGAGAGGAAAGAAAGAGAGAGCGATAGAGATAGAGACTGGGGGAGAGGGGGAGAAGGGGGGAGTAGGGGGAGACACATGGAGGCAGTTGAGGATAAGTGAGTGGTGATGATGAAGGCAGGAGAGAGGCAGGACCACCGCAGCAGGTCCAGAGATAATCCTGGGAAAATCTGTGATAATCCTGGGAAAAACTTTATTAAAATATTTCAAATGGAATGTCTGCCAGCGCTAGGACAGGAGGTGCTCCTGGAAGAGCTGGGTCTGCAGGAGCTTCTTGAAGATAGGCAGGGACGCCTCATTTAATATTTGAAGCTTCTCCAGAAATCAAAGTTTGTCGAAGGTTGTTTTAAAGCTGCTCCATTCTGGTCAGAAAATGTAGCCTGGTCACAAACTCAATGGCACTTTTTCAACAGTAATCTCCCACAGTGTCTAGAAGGGAAATGAATGTACATATGAGCCTTCACATACCAGCAGTGAAGGTTAGAAGTGGAAGCATCCTTTTCAGGAGATGTTTGTTTAGATGAATGGAGTCACATGGTCGGAGATCCTGGCAGTGAATCTGAAGCCACTTCAGTTGGAGACGCAGATGTGTCCTCCAACAGGACAAAAAGTCAAAACAGAATGTAAAGAATTTGTTCCAGAGGGAGAAGATGAAGCTGTTCCACTGTCACACAAACACTGGAGGTATAAGCAACTGAAACTCAGAAGTGACCAGATGTATTTATTTAACCCAGGGCTGTCAAACTCATTTCAGTTCAGTTCCACTTTCACCCCAACATGATCTGCAGTGGGCCGGACCAGTGACAGAATACCAGTGAAAAAAGGAAAATTACATTATGATAATGTTTACATCTACAGCATTTCATTTAAAATCTGAACAACTTGAAATGTCTTAAGTAAAATACATGCAATTTTAATAATATTCTGCCTCAGTTTATGGGTTTATCATTTACACATGTGCGTTACAACTTACATTACAATTACAAATACACCAAACATGTAGTACCAAGTAAAATATTGGTGAAATTGTATTTATTTTTCTTAAGACATTTCAGGTTGTTCATATTTTTTGTAAAAAGACAGTTTGTTAAAGTAAACATTTTCATGTAATTGTACTTTTTTCACTAAAACAGGAAAATCTGCAGTTGTCATTATTTATACATTATTGTGACACTATTTTACTGATCTGACCCAGTTGAGATCTGTATGTAGAACCTGAATGAAAATGATTTTTACACCACTGATTGTTCATATCTTCAGTGTAATTTTTGCATTTCACTAATTCATCCTGTGGGCCAGATTGCACCCTTTGGCGGGCCGGATTTGGCCCCCGGGACGCATGTTTGACACCTGTGGTCTAAAGAAAATTAAGCACAGTTTTAATAATTTTTTCTGCCTGTTCCTCAGTGTTTAGTGTCTTTGTAGAACTGATCCAGAATGCACATGTAGAAATGATAAGTTGAGGAATAATATTGTTAAAATTGCACTAAATTTTCTTACGTTTTTTAATTTAAATTTCAGGTTTTTCTTTTTTTCTTTTTTTTTTTTTGGATAGTTTATAAAAGTAAGTTTTTTCATAATTTAATGTTTGTTTTTTTTTACACTAAAACAAAGACAAAAATTTGCAGTTGTCATTATTTATAGGTTATTATGTTATTATTTTACTGGTTCGGTCCACTGCAGATCAAATTTAGCTGAATATGGAACTGAACTAAAATGAGTTTGACAGCCCTGCTTGAGACATTTCAGGTTGTTCATATTTGTTCAGGTTATTCACATTTAATTGTTTCAGGATAGTTTGTAAATGTAAATATTTTCATAATTTAATGTTATTTTTTTGCACTAAAACAAAGAAAAAAATAAAGTTAATTCTAGATTTTTTTTTTTTTTTTGCTTCAAGATTTTTTTTTACTTAATTGAAGATTTTTTTTTTGCTTAATTGGAGATTTTTTGCTAAATTTGAGATTTTTTTTTTTTGCTTAATTGAAGATTTTTTTTACTTAATTTAAGATTTTTTTTTTTTTTTTTTTTACTTAATTGAAGTTTTTTTTTTTTTTTGGCTTATTTGAAGATTTTTTCCTTAATTCAAGCTTTTTTTTTTTTTTTTGCTTAAGACTGTGTTCAAGACTGTGGAATTTTTGCACTTGGCAAAAACATCCCAGGGGCCGAACTGGACCTTTTGGTGGGACGCATTTGGCCCCTGGGACACATATTTGACACCCCTGGGTTGAGGTTTATTTCCCTTGATTATCTCAATTGGGAAATTCAATCCCAGCGTTTTACCCATCCCCATGTATGTACCATTTAGAATTAGCATTAGCATATTAGGAGCAGTGAGCTGATATTGATGTTGATATTGGGCCCAACTCCAGATCTTCATCAGTACCGTGGCTGACCACATGGACTGGACTACCCATCAGATCTGTACATTTACATAAATACATGTATCTGGAGCAGATGTTTTCTTTTAAATGGGTCTTCACATCTTGTATATATTAGAGCCTGACCGATATGGGATTTTTTAGGTCGAAGCTGATACTGATATTGGGGGCTAAAAAAAAACAATATCCAATATATCGGCAGATATCCAATATATGGGCCGATAACCGATATATCGGCCGATATATGAAATAAGAACATTGATTTACACAATATGTTTAATTAATCAATCAATCAATCAGTCTTTATTTATAAAGCACTTTTCATACATTGAGGATGTAGCTCAAGTATATATATATATATATATATATATATATATATGTATACTGTAATACTAACCGTCTGCAATTACCAGTTTATCGTTATATCAGTAATTGTTACATCCCTTATTTGTGTGTGTGTGTGTGTGTATATATATATGTGCATATATATATATGTGCGTATATATATATATATATATATATATATATATATATATACACTACCAGTCAAAAGTTTGGACTCACCTGTTTTTTCTTTATTTTCATGACTATTTACATTGTAGATTCTCACTGAAGGCATCAAAACTATGAATGAACACATATGGAATTATGTAGTTAAAAAAAAAGTGACATGACTCAAAGCATGTTTTATATTTTAGGTTCTACAAAATAGTCACATTTTGCTTTTATTACTGCTTTGCCCATTCTTGGCATTCTCTCAGTGTGCTTCATGAGGTAGTGACCTGAAATGTTTTCCAAAAGTCTTGAAGGACTTCCCAGTGATGCTGAGCACTTGTCGGCCATCTGCAATCCAACTCATGCCATTTAAATGAGAAGGTGAGTCCAAACTTTTAACTGGTAGTGTATATATATACATATATATATATATATATATATATATATATATATATATATATATATATATATATATATATATATATATATATATTAGGGCTGTCAAAATTAACATGTAAATGCAGATTAATGGTAAATGCAGATGAATCTATCATCACACAGTTGACCCATCTGCAGCTCAGAGTGACTCTGAACGTTTGGCAGTGCATTGTGGGCAGTTTGTCTGAGGAGAGTTCCTGTAGCACAAGCACACATGGGCAGTTGACGGGGCAGTGACAGGCAGCAGAACCCGCCCATACAGATGTGTGTCTGTATGAACAGCTGTATGTGGAGCAGCAGTGGCTCCACTGGACTGGGCTCTTTTCTTCGTAACTGTCCAGTTCATGTAAAGCAGATCTGAGGTCATTCATCTCCGTCCTTTCACTTCCATTATTGTCAAACTGACCTCACATTTACACAGACATTTTATTCCACTCATAATTGCATTTTCCAGTATTTGAACATCCCTGGGGACGGCCGCTGATGGAAGGGCCGACAGAAGCACTTTGAAGAGCTTTGATTTATCTGGATAATATTTTTAGAGTAACTGGAGCTGTTCAGCAGAAAACTAAGACAAAAGTCTGTCAAAACTGAAAGAGCATGAAGCCTCTGTTCAGACAAAAGATCAGAATTATGATAGGGCAGAAATACTGGAATGACTTGATTGGCTTAAATTACATTCCTGAACCTGTGAAAACATCGTATACTTTTAGATGTGTGTCATCTGTCGAGGTGGGGGACAGAACTATGTAATGAATGAAATATCACAAGTATAGTTTAGTTCTCTCCACAGCTGTGGTGGCTTTCATACAACTTCATGAACTGAATGTATATTTCAACTGAGTGTCTGAGGATTGGTTACAAATTCATTCCGTCCTGTTCCCTGTTTCCGTGGCTGTACCATAGTGGGCGCTCTGGGGGATCACGTTCATTGCTGGTCATTGGTTTCTGGAGGGCAGGTGTATTAGTCAGTTCATGACTGTTTGTCTGTATGCACTCTAGGGGTCACATTTCATTTGAAAGGTCAAACTCAAGCTCATGATTTTCAAAATACCCGCTTTTTGACCGTAACCTCCCTCAATTTTGCAGATAGAGAAAAATGACTTACATCCGGTTATAAAGCGTGAAAAAGGCCTCCAGAAAACGCACTGCCTATTGCAGTTTAATTTTATGTTCAATATGTTATAAATAGGCTCAATAGTAGGAAATCTGTGTCGCCTTATGACTGCGTAGCTCATTCTATTATACACTTTCATACATCAAAAAGGGTACATCATTTATCTATGCGCTATGCTTCCAACTGAAAGGCTCCAGAAAAACAACAGGTGTTAATTATTCTGCACAAGCAATGAGATGCTGTCTCAGTTACAATATAACATACACTGTAAAAAAAAAAAAACAACCCAAAAAAACCTGTTAAAAAAAACCCGTATTATTCCAGCAGCAGGGATGCCGAAAAAATACTGTTAAATAACGGAAAATAACCATCTAATAAAAATACAGTAATTCTCCATTATTAAAATAAAGGGTTTTTGCCCTAACTTTACATGAGATTTAGCTTTTTTTTTTTTTTTTTTTGACTTTTTAATGTTTAATAAAGAATATTTACATGTATTAAAGAAATCCAATTACATATATATATATATATATATATATATATATATATATATATATATATGTATATATATATATGTATAATTTTTTAATGAGACTCAGTTGTCCAATCCACTGATAAAAACTGTATTTGGACAGTTTATCAGTGCTTATACATGTTATATATTCACAAAAATACATTTATTCAACATTTTTGTTGTGGAACCTCCTGTAATTACACAAGATATTTGTCAATTAACAAACAAGTCTGGTTCAACTGACAGAACAAATACTTCTTTAACGGTTAATTGTCAGTAATTTTATCTGGTTTTATTTATTTATTTACAGTATTAAACTTTAACAGTTTAATCTCATAAATAGAAAATACATTTTTGTGAAATTACAATACACTTGCAAATGTATTTTAACTGTATTTTTCTGTGAAAAAGAAATTTTTTTTTTTTAAAAATGGAAATTTTTTGGTTATTCGCAGTTACAGTTTTTTCATGTTATTTTCCATTTGACATGTAAAATCACAGTCTGTTTTTGTCATTTCATTGATATTTTCCTGTATCTGAAAAATACAGGAAAAATCTGTCAAATAAACAGTGAAAATTTTGTTAAATTACAGATTTTTTTACAGTGTATGCAACAAGGTTTATGCTCAAAAGTATTTCAGTCACATCACCTCAGCATAAATGTCAGAGTCACTGTGCTACTATGGCCATGGGGAGGGGGTTCATACTGTCATTATTGGATTAAACCTTGAAGGAGGCAGTCTTACTTCTTTTTACCCCGTAGGGCACAGGTGGGAAACATACGCCCGTGGGCCAAAACCGGCTTGCCGAAGGGTCTTCAATCCAGCCCCTGGGATGAATTTGTGAAATGCCAAAATTACACCGAAACTACCGTATTTTCTGGATTATAAATCGCTCCGGAGTAGAAGTCGCACCAGCCATAAAATGCATAATAAAGAAGGAAAAGACATATATAAGTCGCACTGGAGTATAAGTCGCATTTTTGGGGGAAATTTATTTGATAAAATCCAACACCAAGAACAGACATGTCATCTTGAAAGGCAAGTTAAAATAAAAATAGAATAGAGGCAACAACAGGCTGAATAGTTGTACGGTATGCTAACGTTACATGACACATAAACAACGAGCTGAGAACGTGCCTGGTATGTTAACATAACATATTAAGAGTTATTCAGTTAACTATAGCATAAAGAACATGCTAACAAGTTTACCAAACCATCCGTGTCACTCCAAATCACTAAATCCAATGAAATCTTCATCCTCGGTGTCACTTTTAAACAACTCCGCCAACTCCGGAGGTAGAAGATGCGGCACTTCCTCTTCTACGTCGCTTACGTCAGACTCATCGTCAGTTGCAGTTCCAATTATTCCAGCCTTTCTGAATCCTGACAGAACGGTTTCGGTTGTCACTGAAGCCCATGCTTTGTCGATCCATCCAATGACTTCCAGGAAAGTTGCACGGCGCATTCTCCCGGTGTCTGTGAAGCTGTGCTCTCCATCCATCATCCACTCCTCCTACAGGTTACGCAAGACTGCCTTAAAGCTCCTATTCACAGAGATATCAAGTGGCTGGAGTATTTTGGTTAAGCCTCCCGGGATGATGGCAGGTATGGAGTTGAAAATTTTTAATTTATTTTTGAACTGTGGCGTGATGTGCGCTCGCATGCTATCCATCACAAGCAGAGCTTTGCGTGCTCTAAAGAAGCCATCCGGATGCTTAGTGGAGCACTTTGTAAGCCATAAGTTCATCATTTCTTGATCCATCCACCCTTTCTCATTCACGGCGACTGCAACTGAGGGGGATTGGATTTTTGGCATGGTTTTTCGTTTGAAAATGACCATTGGTGGCAATTTTGATCCATCTCCACAACATGCCAGCACCACTGTGAAGTGTGATTTCTCATGACCAGTTGTTACTATATTCACACTCTTTTGCCCTCTCTCTGCAACACTTCGGCTCATGGGAATGTCAAACATGAGGGGGACCTCGTCCGTGTTAATAATATGATCCGGTGTCACGTTGTGCTCACTTACATGCTTTTCAATGAACTCACGGAAACTGTCGCCCTTGACTTGGAAGTCTGCTGGCAGTTTTTGGGACATCGTTGTCCTTGCTCTGATAGAGAGGCGATTGCGTTTCATTAAGCGATAACACCAAGAAGGTCCTCCTGCAAAGTCATTTATATTCATCTCCTTGGCAAATACCTGGGCGTGGAGACGCAACTGCACTGTTGACAAGCCTCTCCCGGCAGCACGTTGTTCAAGCACCCATGTGCGAACTCGTTCCTCTAGCTGTGACCACCTAGCTTTTAGCCCGCGATTGGCTTTTTTTGTTTTCTTCATTTCAGTAAAGGTAACCTCCGCTTTTCGCCAGTCCCTTACAAGTTTCTCGCTAACTCCAAACTTTCTTTCTGCTGCTCGATTACCGTTTTTGGCTGCATATTTTACTATTTGCAGCTTGTAATCTGCAGAATATGATTTTCTTTTCGGTGCCATTTTTGTTAAGCCCTTCTCAGTTGTTTTTATAAGTTACCGCCAATGTTGAAATTATCAACACAGGCCTAGAGCGCCCTCTTGCGGTTTAGTGTGAAAATAACATGTGAAATGATATAATAATGTGTTAATAATTTCACACATAAGTCGCTCCAGAGTATAAGTCGCACCCCCGGCCAAAGTATGAAAAAAACTGCGACTTATAGTCCGGAAAATACGGTACTAACAATCAAGGATGTTAAAATCATTTTAGTTCAGGTTGCATATTCAGACCAATATGATCTAAAGTGGGTTAGACGAGTAAAATAATAATAATAACCTATAAATTATGACAACTACAAAAATGTCTTTATTTTAAATGTATAATAATATATAATAACAATAATATTTAAGTAAAAAACTAAAATTACATGAACATTAGGGCTGGGCAGGTTAATACGTTATGGACGTTATTACCATATTAACGCATTCATTAAATAACGCAGACAATTAATTTTTTTTAATCTCCCGTTAATGCCGTTTTATTCTAACTCCTATTCTTCTGCTTGTGTGTGTGTAGCGATTAGCTGCAGATAGACAACAGGTTTAACAAGAAAAGACGGGCGCCCAAAACTTGTGTCCAAATCTGTTCCTGTAGACTCACTGTAAAACTGACACATACAAACTAAATCTGTCTGAGTTCTGTTCACTGCCTTAGTACATTTACATGGCATTATACATTTAAATGAATGGGAAAAGGATCACTAGCTCAATGCTAACTTGAATGGGAAAATCTATAGACATGCTAACAATTAGCATTTACAGATTAATTTAAGATTTACGTCTTTTTATCCAGCAACAAAGGTTCACATCAGAGATATTTGATACTAGAGTGAAAGAAACGTGTCTGTTAGTTCCTTCTTATGTCTGAACTGACTACGGGAACACCACAAGGACAAAACATATGTTAGTGACACTTATTCCCACCACTAGAGGGCCCCCTTTGTTTACTTTGAACAACTGAACATCACATATTATTGGTCTTATTAGTATTAGTACTGATTAGTGGGACTAAGACTCCTGTCAATCACTCACAAGTGTAAATAAACATGTGTGGACATAAACATGTGGAACAGTAGCGGTCTGTTCCATGGACATTTTCATTTGAAATGTCTTCAGATGGTGGGGGGGAGAAGGACACAGGTGTTTGGAAGCACTGACATGTGCAATTATTTTTATCAGTGGAGTACTGCAGTCTGAAATATCACTGAAAGGAAATACACACTGGTGATGACGGCAACCCCCCCCCCCGTAACTATGCGATTTATCATGATTAATTGCAGAAATCCATGCAATTAATTGCGATTACATATTTTAATCTTTGCCCAGCACTAATGAAAATATTTGCATTTACAAACTATCTTTTGTAACAAACAAAAAATGTGAATAACCTGAACAAAAATGAACAATCTGAAATGTTAAGTTTGAACAGTTTTCTGCCTGTTATTGTGTATTTTGTGTGTTTGTAGATCCACTGTGATCTGTAAGTTATAATGCACGTGCAAATGATAAACTGAGGCAGAATAGTGTGAAAATTGCAGTTATTTTTCTTAAGACATTTCAGGTTGTCCAATTAGCCTCATACTGTCTACTAGGACTTCTACAGATTTCCTTTTCCTATTTGTCAGACAGATGAAAAAAGAGTTAATTCTTTTGCCTTGACATGTTTCAGCTACAGCCTGTAGCCTTCCTCAGAGGGTCACTGGTTCCGATGACATGTCATTGTCAGCTGTTTCTGAGGAAGGCTACAGGTTGTAGCTGAAACATGTCAAGGTAAAAGAATTAACTCTTTTTCCATCTGTCTGACAAATAGGAAAAGGAAATCTGTACATGTCAGGTTGGTCATGTTTTCTATTAGGGAAACTTTGTACATGTAGACATTTCCTAATGTAATTTTACCCTTTTCACTCTTTTTTACTGGTCAGGCTCACTTTAGATCAGTGTTTCCCAACCTTTTTGAGCCACGGCACATATTTTACATTAGAAAAAAATCACAAGGCACACCACCAAACAAAAATGTCCCAAAAAGTATATTTATTGAAATATAATGCAAATCTAGTCTGAATGTACTTCCTCAGTGTGAAACCTGGGCCTGTTTAGTTGAACACAAAGCTGATATTCTTGTAGGAATTGAAGAAAGACACCCACAAAGACCTTCCTCAACAGCTTTAAGTCTCTCTCTTTTTCGTCTTTGTAGCAGTCATGCTTGAAAAGCCCACCTCACACAGATAGGGAGTGGAAAAAGGGAACAGAACTGAAATAGCTTTGTTTGCCTGAATGAGAACTCCATTTGAAAGCTGAGAGGGGTCCGTCAGCGACCCCTCAGACCAACATCCTGGCTTACAGATGGAGGTCTGTCGTATAATAATATAATAGAGGAAAATCCCCCCACCCCAACCCCATCTGCAGGTCCTGTAACCACTGATCCACGCATCACTAGTAAGGGGGGCTTTATCAGCAGAATGCAGCACATCAGAGCTGGTTCACTTTCACTTTCTGAAGGAAAACAGGAGACAGTTTTTGTACAGTGGATCACTGGCGTGTGCAGTCGTATGCATCTATATCCCACCTCTCACTTAGAGTACCAATCAGGTGAAACTGGATAATCTTCAGTCCTGATAAATGGGAGAAATGGACAGTTTTCATTTCAGTTTTCGTTACTAAAACCAGTTGTTAATCACAAAGGTTTTTTTTATGGTCAGTGTATCCCAAATGTCCCTAATGCTTGTTTTGTATCATACAGAAATCAAACAATAAAAATAAAGTCAAAAGAAACTGGATAATCTTCCACGGCACACCTAATGATTTCTCAGGGGACACTTTTGTGCCGCGGCACAGTGGTTGGAAAACACAGCTTTAGATCATACTGGGCTGAATGTGGCCCCTGAACTAAAAGGAGTTTGACATCCATGCTGTAAGGAAATGAGGAAAAATAAGAGGATACAACTGCATCATGTAGAGTGGTGTGCAGACGCTCTAAACTGGCTGACAGTGCGGGTCTGTGTCGACACGCTGGTTGTGTTTGATGATGTCAGCAGTGCTATAATTATTAGCACTAGAATATGTGGTTGTTCCAGAAAGGAGATGGGGAGTGAGATAATGAGATGATGTAAGTCACCGTGGAACAGAGATGGGAATGGAGAACTTTTAGAGAACCGGATCCCAGTAGCTCGATTCGTTGGAATTGTTTGCCTTCCTGCTTATCGATTCTGCCTTCGTTGTGCATGCGCGATGACGTCACGTGTACGCTGCATTGTTTTGGTCAGAATGAAGACAACATGGAGTTGAGGCAGAAACGAACTAAACAGACCACACCAGGTCCAAACAGACCACACCAGGTCTAAACAGACCACACCAGGTCCAAACAGACCACACCAGGTCTAAACAGACCACACCAGGTCCAAACAGACCACACCAGGTCCAAACAGACCACACCAGGTCCAAACAGACCACACCAGGTCTAAACAGACCACACCAGGTCCAAACAGACCACAGCAGGTCCACTGGAACACTGTCAAAGCTTCCATTTCTTCTAAAGGTGGAATCCCTCCAATATCCTCAAACATTTGTCCACATGTGATTCATTTACAGGAATGTCATGTATTTGATTCTCTACTCAGCGACGCTTGTGAATGTAGCATCAGAGTGAACGCCTGGCCCAGTTCTGGTTCCGGTGCAGGCAACAAACTTGTAACTGTAATTTGTAACTCCTCAAATACAAGTTTCTGAAGGTAGAGGAAAGGAAATGAGGTGCACAACAACGGGAGACGAGCAGAGTCGAATTGCTTTCACATAGTAGAAATGTGGCAGTAGAGGAATTAGTAAAGAGTCTGTAGTTTCACTTTCACTGCAGTCGTCCAGTTCAGAGTCAGTTCAAACCAGTTCCACTCAGTCCCATTGAAGTGCATGGACGCTGAGCGTCTACGGACAAATGCACTGAGCAGAGATGGAATGAACAAACACAGACACGGGAATGGAGGAGAAGTGAACAACATCCAGTCCACTGATCTGGGATCAAACTGATTCTGAACCAACTGGTCTGAGAGATGAACGTGTTCCAACACATTTGGAGTCAATGAAATGAAAACAACTGAACAGATTTGAGCATTTCATGGGAATCATTTTAGGGGAAGCTGGGCTTCCACTGCAGTCTGACACTAAACACCTCTGCTTGAGTTAGTTCAACAGGTAAACATTGAGGTCAGGGATGGATGATGAATTGAAAATAGGAGAATAGTGTATTTTACAAACTGTTGGTTTGAAAATTGTAGCTCAAAACCTACATTTTTTAGTTAGTTTGATATTTAGTCGTTCAGATTTATTTTTCCAGTCAAAGATGACCTCAGCCATACATAAAACATTTTCAATGTCAAACTTTTTGGGGGGAGAGGTCAGGATGTAATCTGTGTCTGCCATCAAACCCTTGATAATCATGGAAATGTGCACGTTCAAATCAAACTAACCCTTACCTCATGTAGCTGTCATTGTCAATGAGTGACAGCTCATGTTTTGGATGATTCTTCTGCCTTTTAATAGTTGAAGATGATTGGTGGCTGCTGTCTTTTTTCAGTTTGGGGTTACTTTCTCTTGTCCTTGGTTCTTAATATAAATCTGTTATGTTCTCTGAGAATCAGCAGCTGTTTCCTTTTCAGCCATCACAGAAGACCCAGTAAAAGTCCTGTAAGTACCTATAGATGTGTGGTATATGAATGTGGATGGTATATGCCTCTGTCTATTAAGCAGGATGTTTCTTTCTAACACTATAAAGTCACTGTTATCCTTCTAAGTGTTTGCATCTTCTAAGAGCCCCTCTGCTCCACTGCTGCAGAGAGACTGCTTCTTAAACGACACAAATATATTTTAAAAAACACATGCTTTGCAGAAGTGTCATCATTCAGGGGAGAGTAGTGAAACGTTCCATACTGGAAAATATACTGTCCTGCTGTTTTATTTTCTCACATCTGATATAATAATTTGTTACTGTTGGATTAATCATCGTGGGAATTCTTCACTGAACGCCTGCATCAGCGTTGAAAATGCTTTAGTCACATTTCTTAGGATCCAGACTAGGACTGGGTGATATGCCTGAAAAATTAAGCAGTTTATTTTCAGCATCGCAAAGGATTCATAATCGTAATCCATTTTGCTCATGACTCAACAACATATACATAACCAAAACAAAAATTCTGTTATTTTCAAATGTTAGGTCAAAGCCCCTGGACCTTCCATTATTCACCACTTGTCATGGCCCTCAAACAGAGCCTGTATCTGAGTATAGATATACTGGGGCTCATTTCTGGGTTAACTAGCAAAGGTAACCTTAGCGTACCCTTTAGTGCAAATAGCGAGCTAACGACGGTTTTACGGAACACGCAGGTTTAACAAATGCAAAATCTGTTTCTGGGCTGGTTGTGTTCATGAATGTCAACGCAACTATTAATGAATGAATGAATGAACGCTTCTGCTCCCGCTGTTTACGCTTCCATTTCAAGGAGATAAATTCATGACGCTAGTCTACATGGTGTTTTAATTATATATTATTTGGAATGCGATGGAATTGGCCATAACTGAGGACAACCTTATTAACCGTCTGGTATCCGGGTGTGCCTTTTAGGCACACTTTGCACTTCGTGTTAAAAAACTTCATATTATTTTTCACAATTTAAATAAGGTTAGAATTCAAAAGTTGTTTTTGTGTTAAAAATCTCTTGGCTTTTTTCCCCGAATATACATAATATGTCCAAGGAAATACATTACACACTTTTCTCGCCACAAATTACCCCTTTCATGCACACTGGTCACTCCAGTGGTCACTTCAGTGGTCACTCCAGTGGACAGTTCTTCTCCAGCTGTTCTCTTGTATATTCATGGTTTTGTTGTTTCAGTTCCATATCAGCCAACACAGTGGACACTTATGCACCATCCCATCCACTGTAATTCAGACCATTAGTGTAACTTTGCTGTTCTAGATAAACCTGATCTGCACTGACAGGTTTGAGTGTTGAAGGGGTGGGATTAAATACATTTTTCTTCCTCCCACTCTTTTTTGAATGTGCAAATGAAGTCATGTAGACGTGTAAGTTTTGTTTTGTATTTTTGTTTTCTTCCATGACCTCTTTCTACCTGTTTTATTTCTAAGGACTAAGTAAGATTACTTTGTCTTGTAGCATATTCGAAATAAACTAAACTAAAAAAAAAAAAAAAAAAAAAAAAAAATTCAATTGCTTCTTATTGTTACTAAATTGCAATTAACTGTTTTTTTGTTGTTGTTTTTTTTTACAAAAAAAGTTGGGGTTTTTTTGCATATTACCTCCATGAAGTGAGTAATGACTAGTATTAGAGTTTGTTAAAATGTGAGAAAACAGCAGATTAGCTGCATTAAAAGTGTTTTTATTTCATAGTTTTCACACAATACATCAGTAAATCCATGTTTCTTTTCTTCAAAAATTAAATGCATGGTGTCAAGCTGACATTTTTGGAACTCCATGAAAAATAGGTTGATAAGAAAATGTTCAATCGCATTGTTTTTTTCATGCCTAAAGAGGAATAAAAAACACTCAGGAAATAAACGTTGATTAAAGTTCTCATAATTCATGCATGAAAAGGTTAATAAATCTGTCAGCACTGCGGTTAGAATGAAGAATTATTATATTCACACATTGTGGCATTCAGGTGGACGTCTAAGGATGAGCCCAGTTCTTCTGCACTGGTGACTTTATGAACAGAACTCTAAATGATTACTGTTGGCCGTAACCATGGCAACAACAGGACTAAAAGAATGTATAGAAAAACTGAACTCTGCTCCATTCCCTCACACACACACACACACACACACACACACACACACATTGGTTCACTGGCTCCATCCCATACTGCTGTCATTCATTTACTCATCTTTCAAAGCCACACCCACTCTGTCCTCTGTTGTAATATGTCCTGAGGTAATCTATATCCATACATCAATGCAGAGGATAAAATTCAGTGAGCGGATCAATCCTCACATGATAATTTTTTTTTTTTTTTTGGTGCAAAATGTCCAGGGAAAAAACTCTGATATCAAAGATCTTCTCAGACTTCTTGTTCTGCCCTCACTATGTGTGTAGCCACTCTTGCAGAACTAGGCAGACCGTTAACAATAGATGAGTTTCAATGTTTTACTAACCACAGTGATGCGCGCGCACCTCGGAGGCAAAACCACCAGTCCCAGCTCCAGCCGGCTCACATACACCTCCAGGCTCTGCCCCGGAACTGGTGAATGAGTGAATCTGTTAGCTGTAAAACTGTCCGTGAACTGTTTCTGTCCAAAAGCCCATCCCATCTTCTCTTTCACGGCCGCATAATCTGACTGAACTGCATCAGAAAGGCTGTCCCATAGTAGAACAGCAGACTGGCACAGACGGGTGGGGAGCGGAGGCTGAGCTAGACATTTTTATTGTCCGTCATTTTGACGAACAGGGTCGTAAAAATTCCGTCATAACATATTATTATCCGTCATTTCAAATTTTTATTTTTTAATGATAATGAGACATATTTAGTTGTATTTAATGTTCAAAAACATCTCAGTGGTACAGCAGCTGTAGTTGCTGCTGGCTGATAAACCAACCTGATATCACTGCTCACATAATTCTATACTCCACTTTGAATTAGTGTGTTCTCTGTAGACATTCTAAGCTTTCCTTGTGTTTGTTCACACAGTGTCAGATCCCATGCACTGAGGGTTAGGGTTCAGGTTCTGTGAAGCACACATCTGGACACAAACTGACATGCCATCAAATAACACATGAAAGGTAGAACATGTACATAGAACACACCAAATGAAAGAAGAACTGCAGTATAACTTGCTTGTCCGTCATCCTTCACCACATCAGTCCCTCTTTTTTCTCTGTGTTTATCAGTGCCATCACATTTACTGGACTGTAAAAGAACTAAGGACCCTCAGCTGTCTGCACAGTTTGCACTAGCAAAGTAGCATCGAATTTAGGCTAAAGTCAGCAAAACAACGATTACCCTCAGTATTTTAATCTGTCAAAATGACGGATGGCCTTCAGAATTTTCCGTCATTTAAAAAAACAATCTGGCAATGGTGGAATATTTCTGGTTAACTGCTCCTCTCTGTGGTAGATGTCCAGTACGTACAGGTCTGAAGTGTGCACTGCACAGACCAGCATTCTGAAGTTCCTCCTCAGACCAGTTCTCGCGTCTTAATTCCTGCAACCATAACTTTCGCCGATTTTTCTGGAAGGGATGTTTACCAGCAGGAATTCTGTAGAAGCTTAAATCCTTCTGTGTGTTCTTTCTGTTCTGACAACCCACGGCACAGTAAGACGACGGCATTATTCACAATTACAGTCAGTGCTTGGCTACGAACTCAGTGTGCTTTCTGCCTCCAAGGTGCGTGCAGCATACGTCCTACGTCATCATGAAACTGATCTATAGCACGTGAAGAAGAAGCAGGAAGACACTGATTTCCATTTGAAAGTGAAGTCTTGTTTTGTTGCTTATTTTTTCTTTCCTTCCCTTCTTTTAATAATGCTTTTTTCTTGTAGAACTGAAATGACATGGATACACACAAATAAATGTATTTCAATGTGTACTGAATTATTTTTCCACTGTAAACACTTAACTTTTATCCATTCTTTTAAAATGCATGAATTAACAACTGTACATGTATTAAATCATCATACATGAATTAAATCGCTATATATTTCCACAATTACAAAACAAAGGAACAAGCATGTTCAGCATGTAAACCATATGAAATGCTTAGCTAATGAAATTAACTTAAATAGGCCATAAGGCGCATAAGAAATGCAACAATCTAGCACAGAATGTACACAGTAAAAAACGTTTTTATGAACTGCAGTAACGTTGCGTAGAATCTAATTGGCATGAAACAATAATACTCCAGTGGTAATAATATGCACAAGTTTCTCCCGGAGTGCAGAAATAATTTGATAGTAAAAGAAACACAACAACAGCTACCTAATAGCATTAGCATTAGCTCCGAACCGAGTACATACAAGCTAGCATTTCCACAAACGGACTTGGCTAAATATTAGCAGTGAACAGAACGCTTTCACCACAACGTGAACGCTTATTTGCCGTCTGTAAAAGGTGCCAACGACCATGCTTCTCAGTTAATAACAAAATAATCGTAAAAATAATACTTTCAGACGTATATCTGCCCAGATTTATCGACCGGAATGAAAGCTGCACATAACTTCAATAGCGTGGCCAGACAGAATGTTAACAGTACATACAGAGCGCCCACAGATGGCGCTATTCACAAACTTTAAGAGCAGAACACTTCTGTTAAAACTTTTCTTTTTCAAATATAAATAATATCAAAGGAAATACTTCACAGAAATAGAGTGAAATGAAGCTAAGAGAATTCTAACGTAGGCCTCTGACGTCCTCGTTAAAACCAGCCCAGGAAGGCGGCACTTAACGAGCGCAGACTTTTACCAACTAGCCCAGAAACAGGATAACACATTTTATGTTGCGTTGGGGTTAATGAATTACTGAGCGAGCCCAGAAACGAGCCCCTGGTCCGTTAGTAGACGATTCACTGTCTTTCACTCTCCACCTTCAGCAACTTTTAAGGAGACTGAAGTGAAAACTGAGCTTCTGTTTCAAAGTAAAACCTTGCCTTTCTTTTGATGCTAAATTGAGATGCGTTGCTGCCACTTTCATGTTTGTGTTGCATTATGGGACATTATTTATATATGTTTACATACTGTTGATACGTTATATGATGGTGCTCTGAGGTTTGTTCCAGGCCTCATCACTATGTTTTATACACTGGCGTTGGATGGACAGATCTTTTTACACGCTGCTTTCATCATATTTAATGATCCACATCTGTTGGAATGGCTTTAATAATTACAGTCTCCGGTCCCAGGATCTGTTATCTCTGCATGTTGCAAAAGTCAGAACTGAACTGGGAAAGAAAACTTTAAAATGTTCTGCTCCAACTGCCTGGAACAGCCTACAGGAGATAAAACTGAAGGAGCTGATCTCTTTAAATACATTCACAGTCATTTTGATCGTAGCTGGTTTTCGAACTGAGTTTTACTGTGTTTTATGTATGTTTTTAATGTGGATCTACATGTCCAATATCTGTAACTTTGGCTACTGCTGTCATGGCCTGGACACTCTGCAAAAGAGATTTTTAATCTCAACAAGTCATTTGTTCCTGGTTAGATAAAGGTTAATAAACTAATCAAATACAGGATATATAACATCCTTTCATGGGTATGTTAACATACATTACACTGGGTCACAAAAAAATGTTTTTTGCAAGTTGTCTAGGTTTTTTCAACTGAATTAGGACCATTTTGCACCGCTAAATCCAAAAATGACATCTGTTTTTCTCAATCAGGTCAGGTTTTTTTGCTAATTTGATTTTGAAAAATTTGATCTTCTCACAAAATTGATTACATTTTTGTGACTTTATCAGTTGACTTTTTATATAGTTCTCACCCAAAATAGGTTTTAAGAGAAAAAAAATCATTTTCTAACAGGATTCCTGTTAGGTACAATGGTGTATTCAGCGCAGATGTAGCAGAATACGTCAGGCTTATTTTTGTAAGATCTTCTAGTCGAAGCCATTTCATTCACCTGTAATATTAAAAAAAAACATTAATCATAAATTGGCAAAAGCAAAATCTTCAGAACTCGTTTATTGCAAGAAATATGAAAGAATTTTGTATCATATGATGTGAAAATGTCCATAAATGTAAGCAAAAATGTTCAAAAGCCAATATGTAGCATAGTTCAGAAAGTTGACCTGATTGAGCAAAATGAATGTGATTTTTGGATTCAGCACCAAAATTATCCTAAATCAGCTCAAAAACCTGAAACAATAAATTGGTTGTTGACCAGTGTAATTTGTCACAAATATTTTTTAGGCTTAGGAGCCAAGATGGGTTGTGGACCTGTTTTTATTAGGTCATTAGGAACAGATTCAATTACACAACCTACCTCCTGTATGGGAATTAGTTTTTCTGATTAAAATGGAAAGCAGGATTCTTTTTTATTAGAGCAAAGTCATTGAAAATAATGAGAGGGGATGCCTCTCTGTGTTTTTATGTGAGGAGGTGCTCAATGATGAGAGCTAATAAGTGAACAAACTGAACAGACTCTTCAACCAGAGCATCCTCAGCGGGCAGAGTCAAAAAAGAGTCACTGTGCAAAGAAAACACTTGAAGGACAGGTCTGATGGTGAAGGGATTGTTGCTGTCAGAGGGCAAGTATACTGGTCAGTTTGTAAGTCTGTCTGTTTGTCTGCATGTGCTCTAGCTGCCAAATTCAAGCATTGGGTTAAAGCAGTGGTTCTTAACCTTGTTGGAGGTACTGAACCCCACCAGTTTCATATGTGCATTCATCAAACCCTTCTTTATTAAAAAATAAAATATGATTTTGTTCAAATTCAAGACACAGGTATATGTTTTACTGGTGCACAAAATGAACCGTGCATTAACATCACTGTGTTCAAAGAACAAAACCAACACAGTGCATGAACTCACAACAAATTCCATACCTTTTCACAAAGACATGACCTGTTTTAATACAACCACACTGAAATGGTTTTTATTTTTAACCTTATGTATTCCAATAATGAACGTATTGTATTTATGCTATTTATCATTTTTAACATTTTAACACACACCCATCACCTAATTTCCATCAGGCTACAATAATAATGAATATTTACTGCAAATCAGTGTGACTTCTGCTGTTGTGTATATGTGTGTGTAGGCTGTCAGGTCAACCCGGTTTTCGTTTCATCTCACTCCGAACTTTCCGAACCACACAATTTTGACATAAAAAAAAAAGATAATTGCATGTAGTGTATCAAAAAAAAAGTTCTCGTTATACTCCTTCAGTATTTTTGTGATTTTTGTTTTATTACGGCACTAGCTCGGCTTTAGCGTAATAAGATTTCTCCATCCGCAACGGTGCGTCGGTCGTCACATGATTGTAACTGACCAGTGCGGTGACTGAAAAATGTAAACAAACGCTACACATGGCTGCCTCCGTGGTTAACAGGAAGTAGCAAAAGTCATAACAACGATGTGGAAAATACTCAAATAATTCATCGTCAGACGAGTGGAAGAGATTATAAACACTTCCGGATGTGTTGCAGTGCTATAAGCAACAACAATACACCGCATATATTGGATGTCAATCAGAGAAAGAGTCTCCAAAGCCGTTTGTTTACATACACGGGACCTAGCCCGAACCCCTGAGACTGACTCACCGAACCCCTAGGGTTGGATCGAACCCAGGTTAAGAACCACTGGGTTAAAGGAACAATAATGGTCTTCTGCCCAAAATCTTCGAGATGCCACTTATTCCCTTAACTCTACCAGTAATGAACAGTGTTGGGCAAATTACTTTTTAAAAAAGTAAATAGTTATAGTTACTAGTTACTTTCCCAAAAAAGTAATTGAGTTATTAACAGAATTACTCCTTCATAAATGTAATTAGTCACCAGGGAAAGTAATTACCGCTATTGTGTTACTTTTTTGAAAAACCTTCAAATATGTAAAAGAAACTGAGTTTTGAGTGAGTTTCACAGTCAGGTATAAAGTAGAACAGCAGACAGGGACTGAAGACCAGGACTGGGGGGAGGATGGGGTCCACCAGGGTCCACCAGGGCCAGGCGGGGGTCCACCAGGGTCCACCAGGGTCCACCAGGGCCAGGCTGGGGTCCACCAGGGCCAGGCTGGGGTCCCCCAGGGCCAGGCGGGGGTCCACCAGGGTCCACCAGGGCCAGGCTGGGGTCCACCAGGGCCAGGCTGGGGTCCCCCAGGGCCAGGCGGGGGTCCACCAGGGTCCACCAGGGCCAGGCTGGGGTCCACCAGGGCCAGGCTGGGGTCCCCCAGGGCCAGGCGGGGGTCCACCAGGGTCCACCAGGGCCAGGCTGGGGTCCACCAGGGCCAGGCTGGGGTCCCCCAGGGCCAGGCTGGGGTCCCCCAGGGCCAGGCGGGGGTCCACCAGGGTCCACCAGGGCCAGGCTGGGGTCCACCACATCAGTGCAGATGTGCATTCATAGAAGCAGATGCTCCTCCAGTTAATCCCACATCTCTTTTTTCAGTCGCTCCTCCTGATCCAGCAGAAAATGTCTGCAGTCCAGTCAGTCGGACTCACTGATAACTCCTCCCCTAAATTAGCTGATAACTCCTCCCCTAAATAACTGCACACGTAGCTGCGTTCAGGTGCCTGTGTTGTGCTGGGACAACTCAAACTGGTAGATGTCATTAGTCGACATCTACCAGTTTGAACGGCTCGCAGTGAATCGGTTCTTATCTTATCGTTCACTGAAAAGAGCCGTTCAAAAGACTCGACTCGTCCGTGAACGTCACACCTCTGCCTGTCTGAGCAAGTCAGGACAGATAACAGCTGTTAGATCGGTGCATACTAACCCACCACATTTGACCGTCGGTAACAGTAACGGCGTTGTAACGTTTCAAATGGTAATTCATTAGATGACCCATTACTGGAAAACAATAACGGCGTTAGTAACACCACTGTTTTTAACGCCGTTATTCCCAACACTGGTAATGAAGCCCGTTAAACAGACGAGTGTTAAACGCTCACTGCAGTTATGGGGTCTACATGTCTACAAAAACATGCACGTATTCACACACTATGCAAACAAAACTGTTCTAGTTCCCTCTCATGTTTAATGCATGGCAACCTAAATAATTCAGTCAGCATTAAGAGAAATCAAAGTGTGCCTTTTGGCTCTATTTATTTAGGTCTGCAGACGCATGTTGGAATGTCCTATAAAATAACAAATAGGATTAGATGAGAATATCTCCATACACACCAACTTGAAACCACTGTGTGTCTATTTCTGTTCCACCTAACTTGCATTAATTTATTATTTAATGATAATTTGAACAGACCTTAGGGTTTGAGTTGCAGCCAACTCCATGACCCATCTGTCATAATGAGGAGGAGGGGACTTTGTAGAATGATCACACACAAGTCTTCATGTGTTTTGCCAACCACATCATCTATTTCTGCACTAGATCTTTGGTAACATCCTGACAAGATGAAGAGGAAAATGCACTGTAAAAAAAAAACAACAACAACATAAAAACAGTATTATTCCGGCAGCTGGGGTGCCAAAAAAATACTTTAAAATAACGGAAAATAAACATTCATTCATTCATTCATTCATTCATCTCCTGAACCGCTTTCTCCTCACTAGGGTCACGGGGGTCACTTGAAGCCTATCCCAGCTACTTACGGGTGAAGGCGGGGTTCACCCTGGACATGTGACCAGTTCATCACAGACTGAACATATAGAGACAAACACACTGTCACATTCACACCTATGGGGGATTTAGATGAACCAGTTAACCTATCAGTGCATGTGTTTGGATGGTGGGAGGAGCCAGAGGACCAGAGAGAACCCACGCAGACACGAGCAGAACATGCAAACTCCACACAGAAAGGTCCCACCCCCCGTCGACTGGTGTTGGAATTGAACCCAGGACCTTCTGTCTGTGAGGCACCAGTGCTAACCACTGCACCACCACAGAAAATAACCATCTCATAAAAATACAGTAATTTTCCATAATTAAAATACAGTTTTTTGCCCGAACTTTACATGAGACTTTGCATATTTTTTTGACTTTTTAATCAAGGTTCAAGGTGACTTTATTTGTACCCATAGGTAGATTTGTTTTGCAGTCTAGGTGATTGCTTTGATATTACAACAAGACATACTGTACATTGAACATACAGACAGGTACTGGAGCGAGCTCACAGACAGAACAAAAAGACAGGACAAAAAGTGTTCAGTGTTCCACCACTCATCAGTATAGCAGCATGGATAAGGAAAAGAATAAAATAAATAAATAAGATCAAATAAATAAAAACAAGATGCAATAGAACACAATAAAAACCCAGACAAGATAAAAACAGTCTGGGATAAAAACCAGGATAAGAACGTAAATGTTTAACAAAGAATATTTTCATGTATTAAAACAATCCAATTCCCTATAAATATATATATATAAATAATTTTCAGTGAGACTCAGTTGTCCAATCCACTGATAAAAACTGTATTTGGACAGTTTATCAGTGCTTATACATGTTATACATTCACAAAAATACATTTATTCAACATTTTTGTTGTGAAACCTCCTGTAATTACACAAGATATTTGTCAATGAACAAACAAGTCTGGTTCAACTGACAGAACTAATACTTCTGTTACCGTTAACTGTCAGTAATTTTATCTCGTTTTATTATTATTATTTTAGTTACAGTACTAAACTTTAAATTAACAGTTTAATCTCATAAATAGAAAAGAAATATCTGTGAAATTATGATACATTAGCAAATGTATTTTAACTGTATTTTTCTGTGAAAAAAGAAGAAATTTCTTTTAAAAAAACGGAAGTTTTCTGGTTATTCACAGTTACAGTTTTTTCCTGTTCTTTTCCATTTGACATGTAAAATCACAGTCTGTTTTTGTCATTTCATTGATATTTTCCTGTATCTAAAAAATACAGGAAAAATCTGTCAAATAAACAGTAAAATTTCTGTTAAATGACAGATTTTTTTACAGTGTGTTTTGTACCATCTTTGTCAGATCTGTTATGTACAGTAATGCAGTTAACTGGCAGGGCTCTGTGATCATCAGAATGTTGTCGGTCCTCAGGCAGTTCCTTAAACTTCTGCAGAGGCCAATAAAACAAGTGCACACTGCAAACTGGCTGAGAAAATAAATAATTGCTTTCTTCAAGTGGATGGCATCCATGCATAGACCCAAGGGAGTGGAAATAATGAGAGTAGTCCTACTGGCTCTGAAAACATTGAATGAAAAGTCCTGTATGTTTGAACTGAAGCACTGTTGACTGATAATGGTCAAAACTGCACTGTAAAAAAAAGAAAACATAAAAAAAACAAAAAAAAACATTATTCCAGCAGCAGGGGCACCAAAAAAAATACTGTTAAATAACGGAAAATAACCATCTCCTAAAAATACAGTAATTTTCCGTAATTAAAATACAGTTTTTTGCCCTAACTTTACATGAGATTTTGCATATTTTTTTTGACTTTTTAATATTTAATAAAGAATATTTACATGTATTAAAACAATCCAATTTCCTATAAATATATATATAAATAATTTCCATTGAGACTCAGTTGTCCAATCCACTGATAAAAACTGTATTTGGACAGTTTATCAGTGCTTACACATGTTATACATTCACAAAAATACATTTATTCAACATTTTTGTTGTGAAACCTCCTGTAATTACACAAGATATTTGTCAATTAACAAACAAGTCTGGTTCAACTGACAGAACAAATACTTCTGTTAACGTTAATTGTCAGTAATTTTATCTGGTTTTATTTATTTTATTTTATTTTTTTTACAGTATTAAACTTTAAATTAACAGTTTAATCTCATAAATAGAAAAGAAATATTTGTGAAACTACAACACATTTGCAAATGTATTTTAACAGTATTTTTCTGTGATAAAAGAAAAAAAATCTTTAAAAAAATGGAAATTTTCTGGTTATTCACAGTTACAGTTTTTTTTTATGTTATTTTCCATTTGACATGTAAAATCACAGTCTGTTTTTGTCATTTCATTGATATTTTCCTGTATCTTAAAAATACAGGAAAAATCTGTCAAATAAACAGTGAAAATTCTGTTAAATTACAGATTTTTTTTTACAGTGTACTGGTTATGGTTGTGTGCAGATACTGGAGGTGGTTAACAGTCGAATGAGCAGGTGGATACAGTAACAGTGCAGTGTATTCGGTGTTGGTGTTATTTAGAGTTCAGGAGTTAGCAGTGATTAATCAGAGTAACACTCATCCACATCATAGACTGAGCCCAGACTCCAGATATGTGAGATGTGTGTTTTTTAGGTTCATCAGGTTCATCTTTACTGACAGTTTCAGCAAACAAAATAAATAAATAATGACCTTCCATAATGTATACAGAACTGATGCATAATTCAGTAAACACGATGAACAGGATACGTATACAAGAACATTTGAACGCAAACCAGCACTTCAAATGAGTGCGATAAGTGAGTTATTGAGCAGCTTCCTGTTATTTTTGTGTAATAGATGTTTGCTATGAACGACTGAAAATGAACAGTAATTCACCCAGAGTGTTCCCAGAGCGCCTGTGGAATCGCAGATTGCCACCCTCCTGTCCGCAGGTTACTTTTTAACAATCTAAATGAAATATTCTTACTGATTTGAGACAATGACATAGATTAAAAGTTGAAATAATTGCAATTTTTCGTTCGTCGTCTTCTCAACTTTTACTCCACACGACGCCATCTTTGTTTTGGCCGGAAGTGGAAACCGAATGATCCCGAAGCACTCGAAGTCTCCGGAAACAGCCGAGCACGCTCTGTGTAGCTTTGTACCGTGAACTGGTCAAAGAAGAAAATGGAAGAAGTCTGCGTGGAGCGTGCAGGAAGGACGGGAATGGAAATGGTGGTGATGAGAGTAACACTGACTGTTTTATGTCAGACACTGGTTCTCAGATGGGGGGGACACGAAGGCACTCCAGGGGGTACGTGAGATTTTAAAATATATTTAAGGAGTAGCATCCATGCAGAAATCCTTAAAAAATAATTATTAATTAAATATTTCAGGAAAATATATAAGGTCATAAAATGAATTTTTTGTTCAATAGACTGTTCAGTTTCATCCTCCTAAAAACCCAGAGTCTCCCCCAGACCAGAATGGTTCGACCCAACCTGTCATATGCCACCTAGCATCACCTGTCAATCACTGGAAAACTCAAACAATGGAGTCATGGTTGAAGCGGAATTCTGTTGAAAACACGGAGGGACAAGTGGCAAAGAAGGCCAAAGCAGAGCCGGCAAAATTCCACCTGTATCTGGAAGATTATAAAACAAGACAAGATAAGATAAGATAATCTTTATTCGTCACATACACAATTATACACAGTACAACGCACAGTGAAATGTGTTTTGTACCTGCATCCAGTTTCAATAGAAAACATTTAAAAACAAAGGTTCAATTAAAAAACATAAAAAATAAAAATGAAGGTTCAATATAAAAATAAGGTTCTGAAACATATGTACATATACATAATCAGTCAAATTTTGATGTTATGTTATGTTTTTGAGAACAGATCTTTACTACGATCCCAAAGGAGGACACTTTATGTTGAGAATTACTTTTATGTGCACAAATTTTTATTATAATTAAGTTAATTCTTTCTTTCTTTTTTTAGTTACATCTTTTTATTTCCTAATAGTTCAAGACAGACCACTACAAACGGAGTTCCAAAGTTTAATAAATCAGACACTGATGGCACAGCGCTCTGTTTTAAGTCATTTTTTTTCAACCAAAAATGCTTTGCGCTGGTTAGGGGGTACATGACTGAAAAAAGGCAGAGAACCACTGATGTAAGACAAGGAAGCAAGAGATCCTCAAGGGCCAGCAGACACTGTGTGGTTTAATAAAGAGCCAGAGAACAGGTATTTACCCACAATGCATCTAGATCTATGCTGCAAACTGTTCTCTGCACAAACATTACGAAACTAAATCTCAGGTCATAAATGTACACATTTCACAGATCTTTTGTATTTGTTCGATTAACTTTTATGAGTAAGTGAAATGACAAAATACAGTACAGGGGAAATTCTGGCCAATTTTTTTTCATGTGTAGACTTAGAAAATATTCTGGGTCCTGCCATATAGATCTAATTTTGCCCTTTTCAGTAATGTTCTGAGCTGCTGTATAATTGATATTTTATTTTTCAGAGCCTCCACCTCCACTGAACCTTCTAGGGCCTGGGTTCCCATAAGGCTTTGCTCCCCGGGTTAAGGTCTCACACATAGTTTGTGCAGGGAATGAAAATCCATCACCAATTATTGCTATTTAACTTGTGTTAAAGCTCTACCTACTGATGTGGCATTTGTCACAGCACTTAGGAAAAGTTTGAACATGAACAACCCACCTCACTCCAAAGCCCCGCCCACTTCCCTGTGCCTGAGCTCTGAGGCTCCTCCTCCTCTCTCCTCCTCTCACCTGATGCGCGCGGAGGAAGCAGAGGCAGAGGTCCGGTCTGCTTCGGTATGTCCGCAGACCCCTCCCTCAGTAATCAGATACATCATCCACCTGCTGCAGGCCCACAGCTCCTGTTCCATCAGTAGAGCCTGAATTTAAGGGTGTGGTCTGTATTTAAGGGTGTGGTCTGTGTTTCAGGGTGTGGTCTGTATTTAAGGGTGTGGTCTGTGTTTCAGGGTGTGGTCTGTATTTCAGGGTGTGGTCTGTGTTTCAGGGTGTGGTCTGTATTTCAGGGTGTGGTCTGTGTTTAAGGGTGTGGTCTTTATTTCAGGGTGTGGTCTGTATTTCAGGGTGTGGTCTGTATTTCAGGGTGTGGTCTGTATTTAAGGGTGTGGTCTGTATTTCAGGGTGTGGTCTGTATTTAAGGGTGTGGTCTGTGTTTCAGGGTGTGGTCTGTATTTCAGGGTGTGGTCTGTGTTTCAGGGTGTGGTCTGTATTTCAGGGTGTGGTCTGTGTTTAAGGGTGTGGTCTTTATTTCAGGGTGTGGTCTGTATTTCAGGGTGTGGTCTGTATTTCAGGGTGTGGTCTGTATTTAAGGGTTTGGTCTGTATTTAAGGGTGTGGTCTGTATTTAAGGGTGTGGTCTGTGTTTAAGGGTGTGGTCTGTATTTAAGGGTGTGGTCTGTGTTTAAGGGTGTGGTCTGTATTTAAGGGTGTGATCTGTATTTAAGGGTGTGGTCTTTATTTAAGGGTGTGGTCTGTATTTAAGGGTGTGGTCTTTATTTAAGGGTGTGGTCTGTATTTAAGGGTGTGGTCTGTGTTTAAGGGTGTGGTCTGTGTTTAAGGGTGTGGTCTGTATTTAAGGGTGTGGTCTGTTTTTAAGGGTGTGGTCTGTATTTAACGGTGTGGTCTGTATTTAAGGGTGTGGTCTGTATTTAAGGGTGTGGTCTGTATTTAACGGTGTGGTCTGTATTTAAGGGTGTGGTCTGTATTTAAGGGTGTGGTCTGTATTTAACGGTGTGGTCTGTATTTAAGGGTGTGGTCTGTATTTAAGGGTGTGGTCTGTATTTAAGGGTGTGGTCTGTATTTAAGGGTGTGGTCTGTATTTAACGGTGTGGTCTGTATTTAAGGGTGTGGTCTGTGTTTAAGGGTGTGGTCTGTGTTTAAGGGTGTGGTCTGTATTTAAGGGTGTGGTCTTTATTTAAGGGTGTGGTCTGTTTTTAAGGGTGTGGTCTGTGTTTAAGGGTGTGGTCTGTATTTAAGGGTGTGGTCTGTATTTAAGGGTGTGGTCTTTATTTAAGGGTGTGGTCTGTATTTAAGGGTGTGGTCTGTGTTTAAGGGTGTGGTCTGTATTTAAGGGTGTGGTCTGTATTTAAGGGTGTGGTCTGTATTTAAGGGTGTGGTCTGTATTTAAGGGTGTGATCTGTATTTAAGGGTGTGGTCTGTATTTAAGGGTGTGGTCTGTATTTAAGGGTGTGGTCTGTATTTAACAGTGTGGTCTGTATTTAAGGGTGTGGTCTGTATTAACAGTGTGGATCTGTATTTAAGGGTGTGGTCTGTATTTAAGGGTGTGGTCTGTATTTAAGGGTGTGGTCTGTATTTAACAGTGTGGTCTGTATTTAAGGGTGTGGTCTGTATTTAAGGGTGTGGTCTGTGCAGTTCTGGGTCAGTGTCTTCACTGCACCACCGAGATGAGATGTCCAGGCGACGGGCCCGCACACTGTAAATGCGCGGCCTCCTGCGAATTTTTCCGTGGACATTTGCGGTTTCCTAGTCCATACATTTCTCATCCACATAATCCTACATGTGTGACACCAGGTACATGTACCTGTATGAGTCCCACCGTCATAAAAGCTGAGCTTTATGCAGACCTGTTCAGTCCAGTACAGCTGACTTCCAGACTTTTATCTCCATCCTTCATTCATCAGACTCCTGTTTGTTCCCCTCAGTTGTCGTTTCTGTTCATAAATCTGTTTTTTCCTTCCACATGTGCATGTCAGTTTTATCCAAACACATCCTAGACAGCAGACTGTGGTCAGTGACAGGAGGAGCAGCGCCAGTGAAGCGTCAGATTCAGAGGAACACATATCGGATGCTGGATGGCTGTGATGGATGATTGACAGGAGGCTCAGCCAGGTTTGGCCAATTATTTCATTCAGACCGAATAAAATGACTGGTCAGACTTTTATCAGAAATATATGAGAATGAAACATTTTTGAGTTTCAATACCTGCTGGATTTCTTTTACATTTTAGTTTTACACACACTTATTAGGAGCATTTGAAGATGACAAAGGAAAAGTGTAAAAATGCCACATCATATGGTAGAGCTTTAATTGAAATATGTATATATATATATATATATATATATATATATATATATATATATATATATATATATATATATATACACATATATATATATATATATATATATATATATATATATATATATATATATATAATTTTTTTTTTTTCCAAAACCAATCACAGAAAAAATGCACAACATCTATGCTAAACATGCAGTTATGTTAGAAGCCAGACAGCATACTCCAGAGGTTTACTAAGAGACCTCACACATACAACTGGTGAAAGTGCAGTTTGCATGAACAGTGTGGACTTAAAACAGCTCCATAACATTGTGTGTTTTTCAGTGTCACATTTTGATGGAAACTGTACTTATATACACAAATCTCATGACAATACAAGTGCAAGAAATAAGTAATATTACACAATTAAAATGCACCAGAGGCCACCAAATAACACCAAATTATCCAAATTTTCTTGGGGGGCATGCCCCCAAACCCCCCTATGTGAGGTGCACTAGCGGTGCATTCCGCCCCACGATAACTCAATGTGCAAAGTTATGCAGGCTACTGTTTTTTTTTAGTGCAGGCTACTTAAATATTGTGGGAACACTCTGTTCACAAACTACTTTCCATTAGAATGTACAGGAGGACCTTCATCATGTAACTGCATTTTTTTATAATGATGATTTCAGTTCCTGGGTAATGGATCTGTTTGAGCACCAATGTAGAAATCAACAGAATGAGTCTGTGTATGAATAGAGATGGTGATGTTCAAGTAAATTCACACCTTCAGGACATTTCACATGTAAAATAATGGCTGCACGTCTTCTCTTTCATATGGTTTAATTACAAACTTGACCATATGTCATTGGGGTCAAATATGCAGCCTGCGGGCCAAAACCAGCCCGCCAAAGGTTCCGATCCACTGGGATGAATTTGCAAAGTTCAAAAACTACACAGAAGAAGTTAACAGTCAAGGGTCTCAAAGTCATTTTAGTTCAAGTTCCACACAGAACAATCTGATATCTAGTAAAATAATAGCATAATAACCTATAAAGAATAACAACTACCAATGTTTCTCTTTGTTTTAGTACAAAAAATTACATTAAATTATGAAAATACATACATTAAAAAACTGTCCTTTAACAATAAAATGTAAATAACCTAAACAAATATAAACAACTTGAAATATCTAAAGATAATTATGTGCAATTTGAACAATATTTTATCTGTTACTAAATATTTTGTGCTTTTGTACATCTGACCTTTAATACACATATATAAATGTGAAGTAAATGCATAATATTGTTAAAGTTGTACTTATTTTTCTTTAGCAATTTCAGTTTTTTCAGGTTATTCAAATCTGTTTGTTTAAATAGTTTGTTAATGTAAATATTTCCGTCATTTAATGTTGTTTTTTTTTTCTGCTAAAATTAAAAGAGAAATTTGTAGTTGTTATTATTTATTGGCTATTACACTATTATTTTATTGGTCTGACCCACTGTGGTTGGAATTGGCCTGAATGTGGCCCTGCTGGGTTTCTGTAAATTGGCTTAGAGTCTGGTTTGGACCGGCTCTATGTGTAAAGTGTCATGAGAGAACTTTTGTTATGATTTGACGCTATATAAATAAAATTTGATTGATTAATTGAAAGAAAATGATTTTGACACTCCTGCCATATGTAAATTAAAAGGAACACCAGGAATAGGAGAACTATTTAGCAGGTTTCTGCCATTTTTTTCACTGCACTAAAAAAACAAAAACAAAACAGTATTATTCCAGCAGCAGGGGTGCTGAAAAAATACTGTTAAATAATGGAAAATAACCATCTCATAAAAATACGGTAATTTTCTATAATTAAAATACAGTTTTTTGCCCTAACTGTACATGGGATTTTGCATATTTTTTTTTACTTTTTAATGTTTATTAAAGAATATTTTCATGTATTAAAACAATCCAATTCCCTATAAATATATATATAAATAATTTTCAGTCAGACTCAGTTGTCCAATCCACTGATAAAAACTGTATTTGGACAGTTTATCAGTGCTTATACATGTTATACATTCACAAAAATATATTTATTCAACATTTTTGTTGTGAAACCTCCTGTAATTACACAAGATATTTGTCAATGAACAAACAAGTCTGGTTCAACTGACAGAACAAATACTTCTGTTACCGTTAATTGTCAGTAATTTTATCTGGTTTTAGTATTTTTTTTTCACAGTATTAAACTTTAAATTAACAGTTTAATCTCATAAATAGAAAAGAAATATTTGTGAAACTACGACACATTTGCAAATGTATTTTAACTGTATTTTTCTGTGAAAAAAGAAAAAAAATCTTTAAAAAAAAAATTTAAATTTTATGGTTTTTCACAGTTACAGTTTTTTTTTGTTATTTTCCATTTGACATGTAAAATCACAGTCTGTTTTTTGTCATTTCATTGATATTTTCACGTATCTTAAAAATGCAGGAAAAATCTGTCAAATAAACAGTGAAAATTCTGTTAAATTACAGATTTTTTTTTTACAGTGTGAATGTGGCCCTGTTGGGTTTCTGTAAATTGGCGTAGAGTCTGGTTTGGACCGGCTCTGTATGTAAAGTGTCATGAGAGAACTTTTCTTATGATTTGACACTGTATAAATAAAATCTGATTGATTGACTGAAAGAAAATGATTTTGACACTCCTGCCATATGTAAATGAAAAGGAACACCAGGGAATAGAACTGTTTAGCCGGTTTCTGCCATTTTTTCACTGCTCATACATTTCCACACAGCGCTGTCTGCCCTAAACTCTGCGTGTCTGCTCTTGAATTGGCTGCCAGTCACTTCCACCCTGTGCCATCCCTTTTTGTTGAGGGATATTACTGCTGCCTCCTCTTCTGTTTAGCCTCAAAGGATGGAGGAGGGTTTGATGAAAGAGACAGAGACCAAAGGGGTAAACACTGGATTCTCCCACAGACGGAGCCCAAATGTGCATCTCACTTCCTTTATTATTTATGGCGCTCTGTTTTCATGTGCTCCATCTCTCTTTTTGTGCCTCTCTCTCTCTTTCTCCTTGACAGTCACATTCTACTGTTGTGCTCCAGAGCTGCTCTGCACTTGTTTTCATGCCGACACTGTTGCCCTTTTTATCAGTCTGAGAAAGTTTTGCAGGAGTGACGCAGCAGGTAATTAGCTGCACAGAGGAATGACTGTGTAATCTTTCCATGTCTTTATAGTTCCTCCAGCTCTGAAATTTATTTTTTCTTTTGCAGACATTGAATCGGCAGGTATCAGACATGAAAAACCTTTCTGGCCCACTCTATTTTTCTTTTTTTTTTTTTTTTCAAATTTTTTTAATTGGGTTTTGCAGACGTATACAAATGTAGCAGAAAAATTACAGAGATAATTATACATTTTTCTTAAGAAAAACCAAAGATCTAGAGAGTGATTACAGAAGTATTAATGTATACCCAAACAATTCTTATAATAGAGGGTCTGTACGTGACGTCACCGCTAGTGGAAGTCACCGTGGCTCCGCCCACTGAGTGTCAGACAGAGGCAGATGAGTAGTGCCTTTGTCTTGAACACTGTGAAAACTTCAGAACAATCTAAAAATGGGGCGGAGCTGTTGTGCCATTGATCGCACAAACAGGTTTAAAAGCACTGGGAGCTCTGGTTTTAGTGGAGACCTAAAGCCACAGACAGAAGAAGCAGATGGATCGCTGACATTCAGAGAAAGAACTGGAATCCAGACAACCAAACCTGGATCTGTGTCAGCTAACGTTCATTTGTGCTGTGTTCTGGTGTAAAATCATCCTTAAATTCCATCTGGTTTTGGCTAACGTTCCTTCTTAGTAAAGCTCTGAATGTTAGCATCTGTCATTTAGTTCTAGATTTCAGAACTGAATCGTTTGTGTCTTCAGTTGTGTGATTGTGAACCTTGTGCTCTACATGATTTGTAAACTAGCTTAAACTGAGGCTAACCTAGTTTTCCAGATCAGGGGCTCCTCTAGCACACAGCTGTTGGATCTGTGTTGGATCCAGTATTTGATGTGAACTCTCCTTAAATCTCCACAGTACCAGTAGATCATCCACTCACTTGGGTCAGTACTAAGGGTTCAACTCCAGTAAATCAGTAGTGAACTGTGAGCACTACTGCTGGGCCTTTACCGCCCAAATCACCAAAAAACAAACTCCGTCTGCACTGACACAAAACCTCCAAAACAATAGTATGTTGAATGAAAGCACTCACCAGCTGGAATCCTCTAATGAACCAGGACCAGGATGGACACAACTCTGGGTCTGTTGGATGCTTTCAGCCTTTGCATTGGGGATTTTCCCGCCGTTGAACTCAGGTTCATGTAAATGTCAGGATAGGTGATTTCTGTCCCAGATCAGTGTTGGTAGAACACTGGTTGTTTGGTAGCTTGGATGGACCCATGTCCAGTCCAGTTGTCTTTAATTCCATCTGATATTCCACAGTTTTCTGCTCTGGCTGGAGTTTCTGCTATACTCCGCCATGTTGAGCCGCTTTGTTTTTGCCGCTCAGTCTGACTGAGAGGGGCGTGACCTGGGGGCGTGGCCTGGGGGGAAGTGACGGATGTGCATTCCCTCTATACTAGAACCACAGTAAAAAAATTTAAAAAATGAATAAGTAAACAAACAAAGGTAGGACTAGGACAGAATCAACAACAAAAAACAAACAAAACAAGAATAATAGAAACACCATCACGTCAGTCAGGTATTAACCCTTTCATGCATGAATTATGAGAACCTTCGTCAATATTTTTTTCTTGAGTGTTTTTGTTCCTCTTTAGGCATGAAAAAAACAATGCAATTCTTTTTTTTTTTTTTTTTTTTAATGAACCTATTTTTTGTGGAGTCACGAAAATGTCCACTCAGCTGGACACCATGCATTTAAGTTTTGAAACAAAGAAACATGTATTTAAAACTCATCATCAGAAAGTGATATACTGAGTGAAAACTATGAAATAAAAACATTTTTAATGCTGCTAATTGCTAAATTGCTAATGTTTTCTCACATTTTATCATAATCTAAAATTAGTTATTACTCATTTTGTGGAGGTAACATCCTCCTGAGACCCAGGAATTTGACAGTTTTAGCTTTTTTACATAAAAAATTGTCTTGATTGGAAACTGCATAATGCAACAGTTTTTTCAGGTACATTTTTAAAATCATTTTTATTTATTGATTGATTTTTTAATGGAATGTCCTTTGCAATGGACAGCATTTAAGTTCAACTGTCATTTTTTATTTTTTATTCATTTATTTATTTATTGTTAATTACAGTGTAATAACAATTAACAATTGATTTGCACTAAAACATGTTAGTGTAGATGAGGTCTATCAAGAACAGCAAAGTTACAGTAATGGTCTGAATGTGAAAGTGTATGGGATGGTGCATAAGTGTCCACTGTGTTGGCTGATATGGAACTAAAGCAACCAAACCCATGAATATACAAGAGAACAGCTGGAGAACAACTGTCCACTGGAGTGACCACTGGAGTGACCACTGTGCATGAAAGGGTTAATAAACTACAGTCCGCACATGGCAGGTCTGAGCAGTGGTCCAGAATTCTCCTCACATCAGCAGGAGCATAAACAAAGACAACCTTTGTGTCCGTCAGGGTGAGTGACACATCTGTCTTCTTAACCAATCGAACAAATGGGTCCCATAGTTTCCCAAATTTACTGGAGCAGCCAATTAAAGAGAGTCTGATTTTTTCCAGTTTAAGAAAATGAAGCGTATCTCTAATCCAGTGGGTGTGATGGGGAGGTGGTGTTGATTTCCAGTTAATTAGAATTAATCTTCTAGCTCCCACTCTATTTTTCTTATAGTAACTGTGTGTTTACTCATCTAATCTAGCATCCTTAGTTATGTGACTATAGCCATAAACAGACACTAGTCACTTTACCATTGGACATCTGCGCAAAACTTTACCGATATTTACTAAATGTCGAAAAAACAGAAGTGCACAATGTTGGTTTTTCCATTAAATCACCATACTATACCATACCAACTTTATTTATAATGCACTTTAAGAACTTTACAGCAGGCCAAAGTGCCGTACACCAAACATAAAACAGGGGATTAAATAAGTAAATAAAACTAGTGATAACACAGGGTGTTAAGTGGGCTAAGAACAGCAAAATACAACCATCATAACAACAAAGACAAATTAAAATCTGTTAAAAACAGAAAAAAACAAACAAAAAAAAAACCCAGATATGTCACTCACTGATTAAAAGCTAATGAGAAAAAGTGCGTTTTTAGATGTGATTTAAAGACAGGTACAGACTGAGCCTGTCGAACAGCTATGGGCAACTGGTTCCACAACGTTGGGGCGACAACAGAAAAGGCAACGGTCCCACACAAATCACAAATGAGATGTCATGAGAAGTCATTCCATAAACACGGCGAGGAACATAAATATGATGTTGATTTACAGGTATATTCATATTCCTGTCGTAGCACCCTCTAGCTCACAGGTGTCAAACATGTGGCCCGGGGCCCAAATCTGGGCCCCACCAAAGGTTCCATTGCGGCCCTGCAGGATGAAAGGTCATAACTGAACCTGAACAGTCCAGGTTGAACAAATCCTTTTGGCTCAGGTTCCACATACAGACCAATGTGATCGACAGTCTAAAGAACAACACAATAACCCAGAAAGAATGACGACAAACTTTCTTTGTGAAAAATTATGTGGAAAAAATTTAAGTGAAAAAAATAAGATTACACTGTAAAAATATTTACATTTACAAAACTGTTCTTTCACAATAAAATGCAAATAAATACATAAATAAAACACAGATGAACAACCTGAACTGTGCAGTTTGAACAATATTCTGTCTGTTCCTAAATGTTTGGTGCATTTATGGATCCACTGGGATCTGCAGTTGTGTTCAGAATAACAGATGGAATATTGGAGAAACTGTTCACATTTTAGTTCAAACTCCAACATTTGAACAATATTCTGTCTGTTCCCAAATGTTTATGGAACACTGTGTGTAAATGTACATGTAGAAATAAGAAGTCCAGGCAGAATAGTGTTCAAATTGCACTAATTTTTCAAATGAAATTTCTGTTTTTTTCAGGTTATTCACATCTTTTTTTGTAAAATGTAAATATTTTCATAATTTAATTGTTGTTGTTTTTTTGTACTAAAACAAAAAGATAAACTTGGGTTTGTCATTATTTATAGGTTATTCAGTCATTGTTTTACTGGTTCTGGCCCACTGCAGATCAAACTGGGCTGAATTTGGAACTGAACCAGAATGAGTTTGACAGGCCTGATCTAGGTCCTGGAAAATGCTCACATTTCTCTGTTGTTTTGAATCTAGAATGCCTATTATCCCTCTATCCTGTACTAAATTCAAAAAAGATTTGGTTTCACACAAACTGCACCATGTTTGTTTTAGAACTCTTCTTCTCCGCTTGTAACATCCACCAACATCTGTTTTGTTTTGTTTTTTCACATGACTCTAGTTGTGCAAAAAGGTCTTTCCATTGCATTTTTGCATGATATATGAATTTCACCATGCCCGAAAAACCATCTCTTGCAAGTGCAAAAACAAGACTTACGGCAAAATTGTCATTTTTTTCATTAGGAAAATTTTTAGGCGCAAGTTATATTTGCACAATTTGAGGGTCAGTGGAAAAGTGACTACTAATGAATGACTGATACAGTTTTTCTTCTTCTTCTTTTTACTTTTTGTCTTCCATACAAACACAAACCCATAACTCAACCCAAGGTTTGGAGACAAAACACACACATCACTCATCAAAATGTGTGAACATTTCAGAATTCTTCTTCTTTCTTTAAGTAAAAATAGTAGTGCTGGGCAGCGATTAAAAATTTTATCACAATTAATCATGTGGATTTCTGCAATTAATCATGATTAATCGCGTAGTTATATGGGGGGTGGGGGGGTTGTCGGCATCAACAGTGTGTATTTCCTTTCAGTGATATTTCAGACTGCAGTACTCCACTGATAAAAATAATTGCACATGTCAGTGCTTCCAAACACCTGTGTCCTTCTCCCCCCCACCATCTGAAGACATTTCAAATGAAAATGTCCATGGAACAGACCGCTACTGTTACACATGTTTATGTCCACATAGGTTTATTTACACTTGTGAGTGATTGACAGGAGTCTTAGTCCCATTAATCAGTACTAATACTAATAAGCCCAATAATATGTGATGTTCAGTTGTTCAAAGTAAACAAAGGGGGCCCTCTAGTGGTCGGAATAAGTGTCACTAACGTATGTTTTGTCCTTGCGGTGTTCCCTGTAGTCAGTTCAGATATAAGAAGGAACTAACAGACACGTTTCTTTCACTCTGTTTGTATGGACAGGTAAACGTTTGTCTGTGAGTATTTTCTGTTCAGTTGTTGTAAGAATGAATAGTATCAAATATCTCTGATGTGAACCTTTGTTTCTGGAGAAAAAGACGTTGTAAATCTTAAATTAATCTGTAAATGCTAATCGTTAGCGTGTCTATGGATTTTCCCATTCAAGTTAGCATTGAGCTAGCAATCTTTTCCCCATTCATTTAAATGTATAATGCCATGTAAATGTACTAAGGCAGTGAACAGAACTCAGACATATTTTAGTTTGTATGTGTCAGTTTTACAGTGAGTCTACAGGAACAGATTTGGACACAAGTTTTGGGCGTCCGTCTGTTCTTGGTAAACCTGTTGTCTATCTACAGCTAATCACTACACGCACACAAGCAGAAGAATAGGAGTTAGAATAAAATGTCATTAACTGCAGAGAAAAAAAAAAAATTGTCTGTGTTATTTAATTAATGCGTTAACGCGGTAATAACGCATTAACTTGCCCAGTTCTAAAAAATAGCAATGAAAATTACAGTGAAATCTAAAACATGTCATTTCATGTGGACAGAAAATGATCAGACCTACAGCTCCTGTAGATCCATGACACCTCATCATGCTGTGATGCTGAAACATGATAGAACCTTTAAATAGGTCACATGACTTTATTGACTTTATCGGGCAGTAGCTCAGTCGGTCTCTCAGGGATAAGATAAGATGTTCTATGGGAGTTTTTTCCCCCTGAACCTACAACGAATCCAGTGATCTGTGTTTGGACCACCGCCATGTTGGTGATGAGGGGTCACGCCTGGCGGGGTAGGGTCATGGGTGAGCTAATGCTACAGGCTAGTGTACTGACGGTAAAATGGTGAGCTCCATCAAACACCAGGTAACAAAGTAATGTCACAGTTTTATTAGTGAAGCTGTACAGTGGAGCTGTTTGTCTGGAAACAACGTGTTTCAGTAACAGAAATTCACAAAGTATGACTGGACAGGAGAGTGAGTGGTCTTACACAGCTGTCAGTCAAAGACGTCAAAGCTTCTATTTGACCTGAGATTTGAGTAACAGCTGAGATTTAAAGTTGGACTGACCGTTTATTAGAGCAGCGGTCCCCAACCTTTTTGTACTACACTGTAAAAAAAAAAAAAAAAAAAAAGTTATTAAAAAAAGGTGTAAAAGGGTGCTGGAAAAATACTGTTAAATAACGGAAAATAACCATCTCATAAAAATACAGTAATTTTACATAATTCAAATACAGTTTTTTGCCCTAACTTTACATAAGATTTTGCTTTTTTTTTTTTTTTTTTTACTTTTTAATGTTTAATAAAGAATATTTTCATATATTAAAACAATCCAATTCCCTATAAATATCTATATAAATAATTTTCAGTGAGACTCAGTTGTCCACTCCACTGATAAAAACTGTATTTGGACAGTTTATCAGTGCTTATACATGTTATACATTCACAAAAATACATTTATTCAACATTTTTGTTGTGAAACCTCCTGTAATTACACAAGATATTTGTCAATTAACAAACAAGTCTGGTTCAACTGACAGAACAAATACTTCTGTTACCGTTAATTGTCAGTAATTTTATCTCGTTTTATTATTTTTTTTTTATAGTATTAAACTTTAAATTAACAGTTTAATCCCATAAATAGAAAATAAATATTTGTGAAATTACAACACATTTGCAAATGTTTTTTAACTGTATTTTTCTGTGAAAAAAGAAAAAAAATTCTTTTAAAAAAAATTGAATTTTTTTGGTTATTCACAGTTCCAGTTTTTTCATGTTATTTTCCATTTGACATGTAAAATCACAGTCTGTTTTTGTCATTTCATTGATATTTTCTTGTATCTTAAAAATACAGGAAAAATTTGTAACATAAACAGTGAAAATTCTGTTAAATTACAGATTTTTGTTACAGTGTGGTTTTGACTGTGGGTATAGTCTGTTTCAGTGTGTCGTGCAGTTCGTTTGAATCCATGGTCTCACTGAAGGTGTCCGTGGTTCCATCTGTGTGTCGGCTTTTTGCTGAATCCATCGTGTGTGGACATACTGTCACATTATCTGCATCATGGTCTGTCCATTGCCTGGCGATAATGACAAATGTACGCAAGGAAATACAGCCTTTACCCTGCTTTTTTATTTTTTTTTAATCGCTCTCTCACCATCAGGGTGTCGTGCTCTACCCATTGTCACTCCATTTCTGTTTCTCGGTGTTCTGTTTTTTTCTGTCTGTCTTTCACACAGTGCAGGCTGAAACCAGTGGGTGTTAGTTGCAGAAATTACAAAGTACTTCCACTGAAATGTCAGATATTCAGACATCAGTGTTCACATTTCCTCTTGTTTTTAATAAAAGAAAGTAGGTTTCCCTTTACAGCAGACACTCAAATGGTTTAAGAGTAGGTTATTAATTAGGTTGCAACTGTAATTCCCTGTATAAATACTGACACTTTTCCTTCACTCTATTTTAGAAGGTTAATTCTATTATATCTCAGATGTCACTAGTTGCTTAGTTTACTTCATTTTGTTGCTATATCCATCATCATGTTAAATCATTCTCAAATGAGTTACTCTCATTCCTAATCTACGTAAGGGAACCTCACTTTAAAGTCAGAAATTTTTCCCCTTTTATTAATTGTCTTGTATTAATTTAAGATACCAACAGAGTTCAGGTGGTGTCAGTAAAACCAGCCACAGAACGGTGGAGGTTATGTTTTCATTGTGGTTTGTCTGTTTGTCTGTCGGCTCAAATGTGCTCACAGCTCTTCTGTGTCTGTGTTCATATTAAATCAGTCTCAGTGAATCCAAAGGAACTTTGTGTTGGTAAATGACAGTTGTTCAAATGGACAGGATTTCAGTTCTGTTCAACATGTTGATGCTCATATGAACTATGTTTTCAGCTCCAAAATGAACCATTTCAGCACAATTAATGCTATATTTTCATGTCACAAATGGACAAGTTCTATTTGAACTGAACTGAGCTGAAAAACAAATCTTCTCTTCTTTTGGATTCCCCAGTTTTTCTTCCCAGATTCTCTCCTCCATATCACATGTTTTATTTGTACAGGTTCAATCTGGAGTATGGTGCTGATCCATCCTGCTTCTGTTCCACCAATACATACATGAAGAATGGCACACAGCACTGTTTACATCAACACTTTTACAATAAGAAGCATTTTTAGACACAAAGAACTATTCTAGATTGTTCTTTCCTCTTTAGTCTGATGCTAAACTATCCAATAAATAATAGTGCTCCTAGTTTTTGCACAGGGATCATTAGTGTAAACGCTGACATGGCTGCAGAGCATCAGTATGATGGGATCCACAACAACCATGTCACATCCGTCCACTGACACATTTAGTGTTTTTGTGTCAGCTGGGATTGTTTTAGATCCACAATACCAACATTTATGAAGAAGAGCACAATTAGCAATAGGAAGTCTAGAAGTTTATTCCTAATAAAGTACTGGGACTGACCAGAGCATCATGGGTAATGTCACGTCCGTCCACCAGCAAAAGTTTTCACATCCACGTGCTATTCCAAATCCAATATTTATGAAAATAGAGCTTCCACTGTCAGAGAATATCAGTAGTCTGTGCACAAATGGATTAGCATTATTTACACACACTTCTGTGACCGTAGGAAAACTGTTTTGGACAAAAATGGACACTCATTTGACCCCTAAGGACATTTTAGCCGCTGTCTGTCTCTCTGTTTGTCTGTGTGCAAGATAACTCAAAAAGTTATGAACAGATTTTGATGAAATTTTCAGGAAATGTTCATACTGGCACAAGGAACAAATGATTACGTTTTGGTGGTGATCGGGGGAGCTGATCTGCCATGGCAGAGGTCTGCACGCCCTGAGTGCTTTTCTGGTTTAAATGTTTATTATTCCAGCCTCTAAGGCTGCGTTCACACAGCAGGTCTTAATGCACAATTCTGATTTTTTGGTGAAATTCAATTTTTTTTTTTTTTTTTTTTTTTTGTGCTCGTTCATGTTACACATTAAATGCAGCTTCTGTCAGTTTTTAGTATGAGCTGAATATGACCCTGAAGTGACCCACATGCACAAAAGAGGTCCTGATGTGATACATGACCACACAGGCATGCACTGTGTTTATAGAAGTGAATGTGTTTTTCCCGCTGCTGCTCCTTCTCCTGGGACAGAATTGGGACATTCGTCACATTTCAACGACATAAAGGTCCAATAAATGTGACCTGGCTGTTCAGGCTGAAGTAGCATTGCAAAATATCAGATATGTATCAGATTTAGGACCACAAGTGAAAGTGGCCTGGGTCGGATTTGATAAAAATCAGATTTGTGCTCTTCAGACTGTCTGTAACAGATCGAATACAGGTCACATATGGGCAAAAAACAAAACAGAACATATCTGTCCATCTATCTATCTATCTATCTATCTATCTATCTATCTATCTATCTATCTATCTATCTATCTATCTATCTATCTATCTATCTATCTATCTATCTATCTATCTATCTATCTAATCTTTTTTATGGTGCCTTTCCTCCCGTAGTTCATTTGATATGAAAAGTGAAACTAAATGAGGATTAAAATATGATAGTGGTGCTTAAATGGTAAAAACATGTTAAAAGGTTTAAATGCTGCTGATGGAGAAAGTTCATTCAACAATAACTGTAAATGTGAGTTCTGCACTTTGTGAATGAGTCACAGCAATCAACTTGATTATAAATTACTTATAACTTCTACTTTTGTATATTGGTACTAAGAATTTTTTTTTACATGAAAACCAATTATAATATCAGAATTATATGTATTTTATTACAAAGTGGCTACTGCCTCAGTACTGTGGGACTACTTTCTCATTTGTCTGTTGCCACAGAGCCAATCAGTGTCCTCATTATATCATGTGTAGACTGGTCACCAGTACCCTGTCACCCTGCTGCCACACTACTGTGGCAGTAAGTATCGCACATGCCATGTGCCTGCCCAGTTACAGGAAAAGGCTAGGGGACCAGTTACAGGACGCTGGTTTGTGCACCTATTCACACAACTGTTTTGCCTCATATGAGGGTTTTTGATGGTTTTTGATGAATATAGATCAGCCACTTGGACAATGTTCAGAGTGCAGACTTCAGATCATTTGATTCGGCTCTGCGCCAATAGACAGATTGATATTACATACCGCAGTACTGTGGCAGTAGCCACTGACATTTTATTAAGTACAAACTAAAGTATTTGTCATCTATGACATACTGTATATGAGCCTATGTTGTGTTTTTAATTAGACAGCTGTAATGATACTGAGTCCAAGAGAATTATTATTGGGCTCATGTTCATCAGTTGTTCTCATGTTGTTGCTGTTTTTTCTGCTGCGTGTGGAAATAGACAAAGGTTAATTCAATTTGCTAATACATTTGTAGAGCACATTATTGAACCTGTGCCTTTACCTGTCACCAGCCAAACACCCCACACACTGCAGACTGGCATCAGTGGACCACCATGACAGGCGCCGGGACACAGATGGGGGATTAAGGGCCTTGCTCAAGGGCACATACTGGTCAACAGTTGCTTTGTTACCACGTTATCTGTTGTGCTGAATTCACTTTGCGACACCATTGAAATACCAATACCACCCAAAAACTAGCTCACATTATTCATCAAACAACATAAAAGTACATACATATAACAAAGCATGATGATCACATGATAATTACAGAATGATAATGGAATTAAATGATGTGTCCATTTTGCTTGTTTTATTAATTTTGTACTGTTAATAGCAGAGCCATAGAAAGAGAGAGGTTTGCGACAGGCTTTGATGTCAGTGCACTGGTGATCACATGGTTCATGTAAGCCTCAGTAGTTCCAAACAAACCATGTGCTGTCATGTTCTTCTAGGGGACAGACAGCAGCGAGTGTGTTATTGCAGGTAAATACCAAAATGAACCACACACAAGTATATTTCCAACCGTTGTTGCACTACTGTATGTACGTTTGTGTCAGTTAAGCTTCTGAGTAGTGGAGCTGACCACTGAAAGGACAAGTTTTACATTTAGTAGAAGGTTTACGTAGGTTTACGAAACGAGTGCAGGACAAATGAAACTACTTCAGGCCATTATGAAATGTTCATAAATTACAAATAGAATAAAATAACTGGCAAAGTGGACCCATATTTCTGCCTGCTGTAAATGACACTAATTAGCACATGACCTCAGCTGACAAACTGAACTGAACACCACCAGGTTCAGAAAAACAACTCAAACTAGAAGCACTCAGAGAACGCAGACCTCCGCCAAGGCCGATCAGTGGGCCCCCCCGTGGGCCCTCCCACGCCCAATCACCACCAAAATTTAATCATTTGTTCCTTGTGCCGGTATCAACATTTCCTGAAATTTTCATCCAAATCCATCCATAACTTTCTGAGTTATCTTGCACACAGACAGACAGACAAACACACAGACAGACAAACCAACGCCGACAAAAACAGAACCTCCTTGGTGGAGGGAATAAAACCTGCTGATGACCACATTTGTACTAACGTTACCTTATCTTAGAAACTCCATAATTTGTAGTTATAGTGGTTAAATCTCAACAGCTGGCAAAGTCAAGTTAGCTAACTATCGGGTACAGCTGAAAATCAGACATAACGGTTGTATAAGATATAAATTTCTACAAATGCTAACACATACCAAAGAAAACAGAATGTACAACATAAATGTCCGCTAATACAGGAAATACACTGGATAAATTGCAAGATGATGATATCTTATTAACGTGCTGCTGGAGTTGCTAGATCAGCAGCAATAGAAATGAATGTGTTCCGATGCTGCCGTACTAAATGTTTGGAACTACTAGTGCCTACATAACCTGGATGTGGATCCATATTTCGTCCGCCATTTTTTACAGTGGGAGTCTATGGAAGCGTCGCCACTCTGTTTTCTCTTCTGCACTGGTTAATAGGATTTGGCTGTGTCATATTACAAATCTGCTAAAAGCAGTAGTAATATCACTAATGCTCTGTATCTCTGCTCTTGGAAAATTAAGATGTGAGTGTAAATCATAAGTATCATCATAAATGACTGAGGGGTGTGGTCTGTCACGGAGGATGTATATCGGATGTAAAACAGCCAGTATGTTTAGCTCCTCCTCCTCCTCGTCCTCTGTGCCATCTCACCTTTGGAAATGATACTCCACACCAAACATGACTTCATGATGGACTTTGCTACATGTAAGATTTAGGCCAGAGGTGTGCACTGTATAAACAAAAAAAAAGTTAAAAAAAAAAACAGTATTATTCCGGCAGCAGGGGTGCCAAAAAAATACTGTTAAATAATGGAAAACAACCATGTCATAAAAATATGGTAATTTTCCATAATTCAAATACAGTTTTTTGCCCTAACTTTATATGAGATTTTGCATTTTGCAGTCATATAATGCAGTGGTAAGAATGTAATGAGTGTACAGAGCTGTACCTCTATTGTGTGGCCCTGTTTATTTTGGACACCAGGATGGAGAAAGGGACGCACAAAAGGAAAGAGGAATGTGTTTTCAGGACAATACGTGACACAGCTGGTAATAAATGGCCTTTGAAAAACAGCATGAAGCAGCCTTTGTCCAGCTGCTGTCGCTGTCATTGGATGCAGATACAGGAGGAGGTTCAGCTGGTGGATGTTCTGGGTGCGTTTGGTCGTTGGCTTTGTCAGTGAAAAGCCTGGAGGTTCTGTCTCTGTCTTTACCTCATGTTTCCTGTTGAAGTTGTTGGAGGCTGTCGTGACCCTCACTGATCCCTGTCTCCTCGTCCTGTATTGTTGGTCTTTTAACAAATGATCCGAGCTATGTTTCCTTTTGTCCCTTACTTTCTTTCACTTCTCTTTCTTTAATATACTGTGAACCCCACAAATGTAATAACTCCAACAATTGTAAAAAAAAAAAAAAAAAAAAACTTCAAACATCATAAAAAAAAAAAATGCAGTTTTTAATGTAATAAATCCATAAATGTCATAACTTTCTCACAAATGTAATAATAATTATGGACAGATTTGGGTGAAAATTTCAGGAAATGTTGATACTGGCATGAGGAACAAATGATTAAATTTTGGTGGTGATCGGGGTGGGGGGTGCACTGATCTGCCTTGGCGGAGGTCAGCACTGTCTTTTCTAGAACAGCACTCATAGAGCCAAGGCAGATCAGTGCCCCCCCCCCCATCACCACCAAAATGTATTCATTTGTTCCTTGTGCCAGTATCAACATTTCCAGAATTCTTCATCCAAATCCGTCCATAACTTTTTGAGTTATCTTGCACACAAACAGACAGACAGACAAACCAACGCTGACAAAAACAGAACCTCCTTGGCGGAGGTAATAACCAGTGTTTCCATTACTCCCAACTGGACACAAAAGTGTTAGCTGTGCTGTATTGAGCAGGTGTGTAGAAGCTGATATTCTAAAAACAGTAGATGATGCAACTAAGAGGAGAGACCCTGGGTCAAAGCATACAGATGATGGAATGTGAAAATGAAGACACAAGACTGCAGACTTTGGTCGTGATCCTCACAGTACATCAGTACATTTATGCTTCTATTTTTAGTAAAACTACAGCTTTAAGTGGCTCTTATAACTGCATTTACAATCATCATTGGTCACATGGTCAGTTACTAGGAGTCAGACTTTAATTACCTGTACAAATAAAGTCTGCATCATGTCATTGTGGGTTTTTACCATCTTAAATATCACAAAGATACAATATAAAACTGTTAAAGGAGTAAAACAGCGAAATTAACATTAACTCACTCTCCAGAGATCATCTACCATTACTACATTTTTGGACTCACTGTACTCATGCTTTGGCTGTTGTCTAGCTAACCTCATCCAGAGCCGGTTCAGACCTCCGTGGGGCCCTAGGCAAAATTCTGCTAAGGGGCCCTCCTATCCGAACTTCAAAATAGAACGTTTTTTTCTTTAAGTCCTGCGAGGCCATAGGTTATGGAGAATATACACAAAGCATCCCAACAAACAAATCAGTCTTTGGTCAATATTTCTTCATCACTTCCCATTTGGTATTGTGATGGTTGGAAAACAACAAAGACTTTGTGGAGAATGGATTTGCTTTAATCAAGCGATCCGTTTATTTGTGCGCAAATGAGAAAACTGACAGACGAAGCTTCACCCTCTCTCAACAGTCAGTTCTACCCAATACAGAAAATCAGTCTAACTTATAGAGGCTGTGCTAAGCTAACATGGGATTGGTTAATATCAAATATGACGTATGATACTGTTGCTAAACAAAAGAAAGAATGTCAGATGGAGACAGGACAGAATGTCAGACCCTGGAGTCATTCTGGGAAGTTTGGAAAGTTACTCTGTTGAATTCCAGAACTGAGAGAGCTCATGCTCTGCTATGGGCTAAAAGTTCAAACTGTACCTTGTGCGATCTTTAGACATAAAGTAGTTTACAATATGCAGAACTGAGAAGCTGACTGAGAGAAACATTCATGTTTTGAAGGACACGGTGTCTCGCAAACTAACAGTTGTGAGGAGCCAAGAACACAAAACTTATGGTCAGCGTTAAGCATTAAAATCAGTATTAACAGTATAAGCTCAACTACACTATCACTAAAATCGTAGAAAGGGAGGCATGAGTGCAGCATGCTAACTCACTAGCCTTGGACTAGGGCGGGGTAAAAAAAAACGATTTAATCGATCTTAGATCGATTCCGTTTTAATTTTGCATAACCGATTAATAGTGGATGAGATCGAGTTTTCAGAGCAGGACCAGGAGTACATGGAAGCACGACCGGCTCCGACTTGCGAACCCCTGGGGAAGACGGGGCATCTTGGTCTCACTCGCAACGACTCTGGTGCAGAAAAGATGCAGAGGAAGGCTCAA
>NC_043975.1:51162911-51172911 GCF_902148855.1 Sphaeramia orbicularis
AGTAGTTGAATATTAATATAATTTTTTCGGCCTGCGGGGGGGCCGATAGGGCTAAAGGGCTTTTAAAGGATATCAGAATTTAATGTTCTTTGCAATAAATCAAAGAGAAAAAATTGGTGTTACCATTATTTTTCGGCATAATGTCATATTATTTTTCTCACATTAAACCAAGAAGAACATTTGGAGTCATTATTTCTCGGTTATTATGCTGTTATTTTTGAGTTTGATGCCCTTGACTGTTCATATCTTCAGGGTAATTTTTGCATTTTGCACTTTGTAAATTCATCTTGCGGGCCAGACTGGAACCTTTGGCGGGCCGGCTTTAGGTCCCGGGCCGCATGTTTGACGACTGTGCCATAGCACCTGAAGGCAGCATTTTTGTGGCTGTAAATTCATTGAGAACGTGGAGTCCATGTCTGTAAAATATGAGTGACAGGAGGGAAGGCAGTAGAAATGCAGGGTTTAGTGCCCACACATGTACCTGTAACAGCAGTAACAGGCGTCCACTAATCCCACCTGTGACACAAATACAGAAGTGCATTCGACCGCTGCAGTCCTGGAAATAAAGCTCACTTCTTAGATCTTATCTGGACAAAAACAACTCCACGTATAAGGCTGGCGTTATCTTTATGTTCCACATCCACATGACCAAACCCAAGGGGAAGATGGAGGGGATGACAGAACTGCAGACAGAACCGCTGTAAATGCAGGACAGAAGCTACAGCTCAAAGTCTGGTTCACGTCAACAACAAAAGGATCTGTACCAGTAAATATACTGGTCCCAACAGTGACGGCTGTGGCATCGAAATGAATTCACCGTGTTACAACCCTGTCTTCAGTCACTTTTCCATTGAACATGTGCAAAACTTGACAGATATTTACTAAATGTCGAAAAAACACAAGTGCGTAATGTCCATACACGTATCATTTCAAGAAATATCTGCATCCACACTGTAAAAAAAATCTGTAGTTTAACAGAATTTTCACTGTTTATTTGACAGATTTTTCCTGTATTTTTCAGATACAGGAAAATATCAGTGAAATTCCAAAAACAGACTGTGATTTTACATGTCAGATGTAAAATAACATGAAAAAACTGTAACTGTGAATAACCAGAAAATTTACATTTTTTAAAAGAATTTTTTTCTTTCCATCCATCCATCCATTATCCACTGCTTATCCAGGGCTGGGTCATAGGGGTAACAGTCTAAGCAGGGACGCCCAGACTTCCCTCTCCCCAGACTCCAGCTCTTCTGGGGGGACCCTGAGGCGTTCCCAGGCCAGCCCACAGACATAGTCTCTCCAGTGTGTCCTGGGTCTTCCCTGAGGTCTCCTCCCAGCCAGACATGCCCAGAACACCTCCCCAGGGAGGCGTCCAGGAGGCATCCGAAACAGATGCCCGAGTCGCAATATTTTTTTCTTGAGTGTTTTTGTTCCTCTTTAGGCATGAAAAAAACAATGCAATTGATTTTTTTTTTTTTTTTTAATGAATTTATTTTTCGTAGAGTCACAAAAATGTCCACTCAGCTGAACACCATGCATTTAAGTTTTGAAACAAAGACACATGTATTTAAAACTCATCATCAGAAAGTGATATACTGAGTGAAAACTATGAAACAAAAACATTTTTAATGCCGGTAAATGCTAAATTGCTAATGTTTTCTCACATTTTATCATACTCTAGAATTAGTTATTACTTATTTCATGGAGATAAAATCCTCCTGAGACCCAGGAATTTGACAGTTTTAGCTTTTTTACATAAAAAATTGTCTTGACTGGAAACTGCATAATGCAACAGTTTTTTTCAGATACATTTTTAAAATCATTTTCATTTATTGATTGATTTTTTAATGGAATGTCCTTTGTAATGGACAGCATTTAAGTTCAACTGTCAAACTTTTGTCCCCTAAAGAGGACAAAATGCATTGCTGGGTCTCAGGAGGATATGCAAAAAAAACCTAAATAAATAAATAAATGAATTTTATATATATATATATATATATATATATATATATATATATATATATATATATATATATATATATGTATATATATGTATATATATATATATATATGTATGTATGTATGTATGTATGTATGTATGTATATATGTTAATTACAGTCTAATAACAATTAGCAATTGATTTGCACTCAAACATGTTAGTGCAGATGAGGTTTATCAGGAACACCAAAGTTGCAGTACTGGTCTGAATGTCAGTGTATTATTATGGGATGGTGCATTAGTGTCCACTGTGTTGGCTGATATGGAACTAAAACAAAACCCATGAATATACAAGAGAACAGCTGGAGAAGAACTGACCACTGGAGTGACCACTGTGCATGAAAGGGTTAAACTTTTGTGGACTGACGTAGTTTCACTGTGGTGTGTACAGGGCGTATACACCATATACGACCACAGTACTGTGGCAATAAGAGGTTAATGAGTTCGTGGAACAGTATCCATGACTGGCTCTGTGGAAACAAAATGTCCGTACTGCCTCGACATAATTTGTTCCTTTTTTTTGTCTTTATTTGCTTATGTTTGCAGCTAGTTTTGATGTTGCAGTGAAGGTCATAAATATATTTAAGTCATACCTCTTGTTAGGTAATACAAGCCCATAGATGTGCCATTTGGAGGGACTGTATAGAACACAGGTGTCAAACTCATTTTAGTTCACTTCCATATTCAGCCCAGTTTGATCTGCAGCGGGCCACACCAGTAAAATAATGACTTAATAACCTATAAATAATGACAAATCCACGTTTTTCTTTTTGTTTTAGTACAAAAAACCCCAATTAAATTATGAAAATATTTACATTTTACAAAAAAGAGATGAATAACCTGAAAAAACAGAAATTTCAAGAGAAAAATTAGTGCAATTTTAACAATATTATGCATCGACTTATTATTTATACATGTACATTTACACACAATGTTACATAAACATTTGGTATCAAGTATAATATTATTAAAATGTTGTAGTTTGGAACTAAAATTTGAACAATTTCTCCAATATTCCATCTGTTATTATTAACACAACTCCAGATCACAGCATAATGTGCATAAATGCACAAAACATTTAGTAACAGACAGAATATTGTTAAAATCACTCATTTTGGGTTGTTCATCTTTGTTTTTATTTATGTATTTATTTGCATTTTATTGTGAAAGAATAGTTTTGTAAATGTAAATATTTTCACAGTGTAATCTTATTTTTTTCACTTAAATATTTTCCACATAATTTTTCACTAAGAAAATTTGCATTTGTCATTATTTCTGGTTTATTGTGTTGTTCTTTTGACTGTAGATCTCATTGGTCTGTATGTGGAACCTGAACTAAAAGGATTTGTTCAACCTGGACTGTTCAGGTTCATTTATGCACTTTCATCCCACAGGGCCGGAATGGAACCTTTGGTGGGCCAGATTTGGCCCCCGGGCCTCATGTTTGACACCTGTGGTATAGAACCACATGTACTTTTAAATGTGTTGTGTGAGAGCGAAACAAGAGAGAATGACAGAACAGCTGTGAATGTATACAGTTGGCCTGTGATTATTTGAAGACAAAAATACATCTGCTAATTTGCTAAAATGTGTTACTTGGCCATTTCCTCCAGCGGTTATGACTGTAAAAATGTGTAGTTGAACCATAAATCTAGTATCATTCACAGGACATATTATATGTACTGTTGGTAGAGGATAAATTTGAACAAATGCAACACAAACATCCTGATCATTTATGTGAAATGTTCTAGAACGGCCTCAGATGACTTGTGTTCATCCACTCATTCGTCTCTGTCTTCCTCCATTTGCCTTCTTTTGTGGATCTATCTCCACAGACTGTCAGTATGTGTAACTGCCAGACCATTCAAATGAAATTAATTAACTAAACATGCATAGAAAAATAATCACATTTTCATTTTGAAGTTGGTTAAACGTTCAACACGTGTCATATCCGACTTATTTTGCAGCATCAGTTTAGTTTGTATGTTTGTCAGATTATCGGCTGCGTCCACGTCACTGGATGTTTCTTAGAGAATGTGTGTTTCAATCTGATCATCCTCCATAAATAATATTTTCATGGCTATGGATAGCTGCTGTCATGTCTTCCAGTTTCGCAGACAAAAGCACTTTTCTTGAAGTATGACACTTAAAGTACATTTGTCTACAGTATGAGTAGGAGTGGATGGTTTCATTAACCCTTTCATGCATGAATTATTAGAACCTTAATCAAGATTTTTTTCTTGAGTGATTTTATTCCTCTTTAGGCATAAAAACAAAACAAAAAAAAATAAAAAATGCAAATAAATTTTTTATGAAGCTGTTTTTCATGGAGTTGAAAAAAATGTCCACTAAGCCAGACACCATGTGTTTAATTTTTGAGGAGGCAAAGAAACATGCATTTACAGATATACTGTGTGAGAACTATAAAATAAAAACATTTTAATGCTGCTGATTTGATGTTTTGTTACATTTTAACATACTCTAATACTAGGCATTACTCATTTCATGGAGATAATATGCAAAAAAAAAAAACAAAAAACTTGTTGTTAATTACAGTCTAATAACGATAACAAGCAATTATTGTTGGTAATCGTCATTCATTTGTCAGAGAGGGGTAGTTGTTTGTTTACTTGCTTTACTAGTTTGTCTGATAAATGAATTACCTACAAAAATTATATGTGGAAGACAGTATGAACCTTTAGCAGACATTTTTAATGCTACTAATCTGATGTTTTCTTACATTTTAACACTCTAATACCAGTCATTACTCACTTCATGGAGATTATATGCAAAAAAAAAAAAAAAAAAACACAGCTTTTTACAAAAACTGTTAATTCCAGACTAATAACAATAACAAGCACTTAATTTACACTTAAACATGTCACCCTAGATCACGTTTATCAAAAACAGTAAAGTTACAGTCATGTTATCAATTGCACTGTATGGGATGATGCATAAACGTCCACTGTGTTGGCTGATATGAAACTAAAACAACAAAATCCATGAAAATACAAGAGAACAGCTGGAGAACAACTGTCCACTGGAGTGACCACTGGAGTGACCACTATGCATGAAAGGGTTAATTATAGTGGGATAATATACCCTATGCCTTTGACTACATGATGTGAACCATCAAATGGAAAATGAAGGAAGGCTGTGCTAGTTTTCTTCCATCCTGTCCTTCCTGCAGTTGGCCACAGGTCCCCATTTATCCTTCAAATAAACCTAAGAACCACTGCTGTCTGCTTCATGAATTCACGTAAAACCGCTTTGGTTGGTCACGCTATGTCTAAATCAATTAAATTCACCACCAACAGGAGACGTTCAGGATGTGTTCTACACAAGCAGTAACTGCTGAGGCTGAAAAGTGAAGCCAGTGCAGGGCTGACATCCCCTTTATGGGGATGAATTTGAACAGAACCAACCTGTTTAAAGTATATTAAGGCTTTGAAGGGCTTTGAGTGACAGGTCAAGTGCCCTATGCCATGCGGGCTTTGATTGACAGTTCGCTTGGCTGCTGAGTTCGGCAACGGTACTGTAGCTGTTCCTAAAGCATTTCTCCAACAAGATCATCAGGACATTCTGTCAGTCTGTGTGTTTACATGACAGCTTTTATTCCTGCTTTAATCTGATTATGTGAATGACGATTAATGACGATGTGACAGGCACAGGTTCAGTTCAGCTACAGTGAGAACAAATAAGACGAGAATGACTCCAGAAAAACATGGTAATTTCAGACAGAATGTCAGTGTAATTTGTGGGGTTTAACCCATACACACCCAGTGCTACTTTTAGGACATTTCTCATATGAATTTTTCCTCCAAGGTTAATCTTTCTGAAGTGATTTAACACCATTTACTGTAATATTATCCTCTGTGTTTTGCATTGTTTCAGTATGTAGATGTTCATTAAAACTCAGATTATATTTGAGGGTTATTATATCAAAATCTGAGAAAACTGAAGAAAAAGTGACTTTTTCAGCAAAATCTCTCATTAACTGAACATAAACCATGTGTCTTTATCCACTGTCAGTCCGTGCGTTTCCATGACAACTGTTCTTCCTGGTTTAATCTGATTACAGGTTGGATCCTATTTCAGATGTCCATGTAAACACCTTATTCCAGTTGAAAAAGAAAAGTTCAGATTAAATTTAAACCTGATTAAAGTCAGTGGTTTAATCCTCTTTTAACTGCGCTCTAAATTCTTCCTGGACATGTAAAGCCTTTATTCCGTTTGGACTTTATTCCTTCCATTCTGCACATGCTCAGTGTCTTGTCCTGTGGCGATGACGCACACATTCTGCGCTGGTGGAAGAATCTGCACTGCAGTCTAGTCTTCCCAAAGCGTTCCAGTGGAATATTCTGATGGGATCTACCAGCCTGGAAAACCCTGAAGGAACAGTTCAACACTGGCTTTGGATTCATTCATTTGTCCTGAACTAATGAGTTCCACAAGTGGGACAAACAGTTTGAACTGCAGCCCTAACGTTAGCTTAGCTTAGCCTAGCTTAGCAGAATGGCTTCATTCCTCTGCTCAGACGTAGCCAGGCTTTTAGAGGTGATTTGTAGTATTTTAGGAGTGATTTTGGTCAATTCAGTTCTCCCTAATCATTCCTTTAGTCCGCTGGGGTCAATATGATCACAAACTGAGGCTCAGATCATGGTCATGTGACTTACTGCAGGAAGAAAATCTGGGAAATAAAAACTAATGCAAAGCTAAAACGCTAAAGCAAAGCTAATTTAGCGCATGCATCCCTTCAACAAAAAGATTTTCCAACTTCCGTCAACACAACAGTCCACAGATTGTATGAGTGCAGTAAGTCGCAGATCTGAAGAAATAGTTAGAGAGAATCGGATTTCACTAAATCACTGACAAAAGACGACAAATCACCTTTAAAAAAACTGGCTATGTGTGACCATGGAAATGCAGTGACTATGCTAAGCTAAGCTAACAGAAGGGCTAAGCTAAGCTAACAGAAGGGCTAAGCTAAGCTAACAGAAGGGCTAAGCTAAGCTAACAGAAGGGCTGCCAGAACAAGGCAACGTGAGCGCTGCAGCACAAACCCTTCTGCTCACTGATCTACCTCATTAATACCTCATGTAAACCTTTATTCAGGTTTAACATTTCCATGGAAACAGAAGACAAAATACTTTAGTTCTGAATTAATTTCTTCTGGAAAAATAAATCGGATTTAAAAAACATCATGTAACTGTACCCAATGAAGTTTACCATCATTGAATATTAGGCCTGTAACGGTACACAAAATTTTCAGTTCGGTACGTTTTCGGTTTTCAAAGCCACGGTCCAGTTTTTTTCGGTTCGGTACGGGAAGAAAGAAAACCCCTCAAAATGTCTTTAATACATTTATGAATTTTTGAAAAATTTTCCCCCAATTTTTGGACATAATAGAATATAGAAAAACAGGAATAATATAATTCTGCTGCTATAAATCAAATAGAAAATAAAATAAATTATTAATATTACTAAATGTATTTTAAACATTAGTATTGCACTTTTCCCTGAAAGGTAGTTTTGAACAAACAACACAAATCTAATCCCAGTTCTGTCAGTTCACATTCTGCAGAAAAATACCAAAAAAATTCCACATGAAGTGCAACATTAACAAGAGGGTAAACTGGTATTCTGTTCAAACAACCTGAAGAGAAACACTGACAACAAAAAATGAGCCAAATTATTTATTTTAGTACAGAGAACAAACTGTTTAGGACACTTTGTGTACGTGAGCGCACGTGCAGGGTGCGATTTGTTGGGGGGATTTTTTTTTTTTTTTTTTTTTTGGGTTGGAGCCGGGGGGGTGGGGGGGATCCATAACTAACGTAACAAACGCTGGCGTGAAATGAAAGTGAAACTTTATATACTTTCAACGTCTAACTCCTGGTTCTATTCCTGTGTTATACAGCATTCGTGAGAGAGAGAGAGAGAGAGAGACAGACAGAGCTAGTGTCAGTGTTTTAGAACTACCGTAGTTCATAGGCGGTAAATGACGTCCATCTTATTAACGTCTGTTTCCCCGTTGTTGTCTTTCTGAACCTGAACTGATCCCAAACAGGATTGTAATGATGGTGGAGGGTCTGCAGCCTCTTCCTTCCAGATTCTTATCATATTTGTTGTTGTTGTTGTTGTTTTTTTTAACCTTATATCAGCTGCTATTTCATATTTCGGGTCAACGTGTCCGTCCTTCAATATGTCTGTGTGGAACTTGCGCGGATTAAAAGTTCCGCATCAAACAACGTCTTTCGTTCCTCTTTCTTTTTCTCATCATACTGTGCCGTTTGGGTACAGCTGTGTACCGAACCAAACAGGTGTGTACTGAAACGGTTTGGTTCGGTACGTGTACCGTTACAGGCTTATTGAATACCCAATCTGTTAGCATACCTGAGCTATACACTCTAAGAAACTGAACTGTGCTCTACTCAGTTTAATCTGTGAAGTATTTTTACACTTAAAAATATTGAGTAAATTTGAAAGCTGTGAAACCTTATTTAGTATATGTAATAAAAAAGTTGAAGCAGATCTGAATAACTACATTGAGTACCATGAAATATGAAATTGAGTAGATGTAATTAAAATGTTAGGTAGATACAACTGAAAATGAGGTTATTATTTAACAAAACAAACCTGCTACATTTGTTTAAAGCTGCGTATGACTTTTTTCATCAGATCTGTCAAACCCGAGTTATAGCCTAAGTATCACAAATCCATTGGTCCTTCTGTGATTACACACTTGAATCACTTCCCTCACGGTGAACAACTTCAAAGTGTACTCCTTCACAAGTGATAACAGACTAGAATAGAATAGAACAGTAATAGACTTTGAATGATTGGGCCTGAAGATCAGTGATGGATATTTGGGTGATATGCAGATATTATATTTCCCACAAAAAAATAACTCCACTAGTGTTCTTGGACTGGTTTACTTTCTCATCCGTAAAGTTTCCTTCCATCTTCAGCAGATGTTTGTCCTCCTTCTTGTCCTTGGTGTTATTGCGTTCATACCTTTTCATCTTTTTTTTTTTTAATTCTTCTCAACCTCTTTAATAAGAGCGGGGAAATAGACTGAACACCTTGACTGCTCTGGCTCATTAACACAAAGGTTCTCTCTGTTTTGGGCGTATTTTTTAAGACTTTGTTGTTAATTTCCCACTGTCCTCGAAGAACAAACAACTACAAATGCATGCAAGGTTGGCAAGTTTCTATTAAAATTCTGGCTTCAGCAGTTTTATTTGATGGTGTGTATAGTATGTCTAATGCCCTCATTTTGTAAAACACTTCTTCTTGAGACAAAAAAAAAAGCAGCAGATGGGGTTAGAAAATCCAAAACTCAATGTCGGAGTTTCTTTTGTGTGATTGGGTTGTGTTTTTTTACTGTACATCAACCACCAGTGTTCTGTTTGGCATTGTCTTTGAAATGGTAACCTCAGAAAAACACGTCTAAATTCATTCATTTTCTGAGTCCAAAATAATTTCTAAACAGCATGCCATTATTTCAGTCCATTTAACACTGTTTTGAATGTTTGTTATATTCAGCCTTTAATAACACCATTAGTACCTCTCAGATAGTTTTGTATTAGCAGTAATTCAATATTTTTCTCCTAGCGAGAGAAAAAAGGCTTATATCTAGGCTGGACTCTTGAATATAGGTTAACTATTTGACCTCCTGATGTGCATTTTAATTGAATTTTTTTTGCAGCATAATTACACTTAATGTGTACTGATTACAGCTGGAGTTTCTGATGATATATTTGGTTGGCAAGTAACAAAGAGTGCATAAGCTTATGTGTGAAAGGACAGACAGTAGGATTTAGACAAAGCAAAACACATTTGGGAATTTCAGCCTTTGAAATGTCCACACCGTGATGGTCAAACTGCTGCGCCAGAAGCAACGCTCCAAATTATTACGCCTCTGCATGCCAGATAATTCAATTTTACAGCTAAACAGAGACACTTGGAAGGAACTAATAGAGGTCAACTGCTTGT
>NC_043975.1:51177911-51182911 GCF_902148855.1 Sphaeramia orbicularis
GACTTTTTCAGCAAAATCTCTCATTAACTGAACATAAACCATGTGTCTTTATCCACTGTCATTGATCCAACTCCATGGGTTTTACTGATGAATTAATGTTGTAGAAGATGGCGGTGTTTCCACATTCACTATCGAGCCTCTGAACGTCTAAATGAGTAATATTTGATGGCCGTGAAAACATGACAAACTGTACTTTACACCAATTATTTACATGTATTGACAGGATTAGTGGATCACCAGGTATTAAACAGTTTAGATCAGTGGATGATTAAGGTTAAAGGTGGATTTTTGGGTCTTTATTGATGAATGAAGTAACATGTAAAAGCTCAAACATGCATCAGCAGTGGTTTTACTGGGGTTTTATTTTCTCCTCGCAAACTCACATAACATCTATACATGAACAGCCTCACACTGATAAAGCCTCCAAGTCAGGGGTGTCAAACATGTGGCCCGCAGGCCAAATCCGGCCTGCGGGATGAACTTGGATAGCGTAAAAATTACACTGAAGATATACTCAACCAAGAGTGTTGAACTAGTTTCAGTTCAGGTTCCACATACAGACTATTGTGATCTCAAGTAAAATAATCACATAATAACCTCTAAATAATGACTCCAAATTTTCTTCTTGGTTTAATGTGGAAAAAATATCATGTTATGCCGATGAATAATGACAACTTAAAAATGTTCTCCTTGTTGTAGTGTAAAAACTAACATTAAATTATGAAAATATCTACATGAACAAATGATCCTTTAACAATAAAATGAGAATAACCTGAAATGTCTCAAGAAAGTTGAGTACAATTTTAACAATATTCGACTTGTTACTAAATGTTTTGTGCCTTTATAGAACTGATCTGTTAATGCACATGTATAAGTTGAGGCATAATATTGTTAAAATTGCACTTAATTTTCTTAAGAAATTTCGTTTTTTTTTTTCAGATAATTCTCATCTTTTTTGTTTGGATAGTTTGTAAATGTAAATATTTTCATAATTTAATGGTTTTTTTTTGTTTGTTTTTGTTTCTTTTGCACTAAAACAAAGAGAAAAAATAGGAGTTGTCATTGAGTTATTATGCTATTATTTTTTTGGTCCGGCCCACTTGAGGTTACATTGGGCTGAATGTGGCCCCTGAACTACAGTGAGTTTGACAGCCCTGCTCTAAGTCCAATCCCTCCAACTGCAGCTTCATCTAAATATGACCCATGTTCACAGTTACTCATGTTTAAGTGACATACTCTGTTTTCCCCCGGGGTGGATGGTAGATAAATGAAGAGGTTCCCCACAGACTCAACCACTTACAGCCCATGGCATCTTCACAGGGGAAATACCAGGTTAATAAAATAACAGCTAGCATTCTTAACAAACATTATCCTCTGTTTGTCCATCGGAAAACACATGCACAGAACTGACACTATTTTTCTAGTTTACTACCATGAATTAATTGTAGCTCCTGTTTGCTGGTTGTTTGAGGTGTGCCTCTGCATTATTTGATTTGTTTTTCATTTTTTCATATCATGTAAATGTTATTCTGTCAGTGCAACCTCCATCAAACAGTTTGTGCTAATTAGATTGTCTCGGACCATTAACTTATGTTTTCGGGATGCTTACAAAGATTGCAGTAATTGGATTGATGAACGGAAAAACATAGGACATTTCTGTTATTTTCAATGAGTAATGGAGCTGTGGGTCCCTCAGGCTGTAAATCTAAACTCAATAACAGACATTTTAATCAGACATGAGGCAGCCGCCAGAGACATCACTTTTTATCTGCAATAAACCTATTGAGCTTTCAAGTTCCTCTTTGATTCAGATATCCTCCAGACAGTAGTTGACATGCTTCACAGAGGTTCACACTCATCACTGCAGTCATCATGTACGCTGCTGTTTTTGTGCTAAATGGTGCATGAGTTACAAATGGAATTGTTTTGTGTATGGACTCAGATGTTCAGGGCGACAGGAACAGGAAGGCATCTGCGGACGCAGCTGTTGTTCACATGCACTCGCAGAAATCCAAAAACTGAGCATTCACACATGTTTTCACCATCAGGTTTCACTGTTTACTGGGGCTGGGTAGCATGGCCAATTCTCTTAATCCACAGGTGTCAAACATGCGTCCCGGGGGCCAAATCCAGCCCACCAAAGGGTCCAGTTCGGCCCCTGGGATGAATTTGTGAAGTGCAAAAATTACACTGAAAATATGAACAATCCTTTTAGTTCAGATTCCACGTTCAGACCAATTCAATCTGCAGTGGGCAGGACCAGTCAAATACTATCAGAATAACAGAGAAATAATGACAGCTGACAATGTTTCTCCTTGTAAATGTAAATATATTCATGTATTTACACTAAAACCACGTATAATTTTGCAAAAAATTATATATGTATGAACAACCTGAAATGTCTTAAGTAAGTACAATTTTACCAATATTCTGTCTGTTATTAAATGTTTTGTGTGTTTGTAGATCCACTGTGATCTGTCAGTTCTAATGAACATGTGTAAATGATAAACTGAGGCAGAATATTGTTAAAATTACACTGATTTTTTCATTTTGTTCATGTTATTCACATCTTTTGAAAGGATAGTTTGTAGATGGAAACCTGTTCATAATGTAAATTTACTTTTTCTGCTCTAAAACATAGAGTAAAGTTTGGACTTGACATTATTTCTGTATTATTCTGTTATTTTTTTGCATGTTCGGCCCACTGCAGATTATATTTAGCTGAATCTAACCCCTGAACTAGAATGAGTTTGACAGCCCTGCCTTAATCGATTTGATTTCATTTCATAAGGTTTTGAATCGATTAATTGCGATTCGATTCGATTCCGTTTTAATTGATTGATTCAGATTCATTTAGTGATACCAAAGTACAATTTTGAGTTGTAACCTGATTATTTGACTACTGCAGCCATGCAACACAGAATCAATATTGATATTAGAAAGGAAATAAATCTGACATTTCATCAGTAAACAGATGAATCTGCTCTGAAATAATGAACAGGACACAAACATGTCCATGTTTCTCCAGTGGATCAGATCGGACTTCTGCCTCATCTTTATTCTGTTTTATACCTGCTGCTTCCAGCCTTAAGGCTCATTACTGTCACCCTAGGTCACAGGTGTCAAACATGTGGCCCGGGGGCCAAAACCGGCCCGCCAAAGGATACAATCCAGCCCACAGGATGAATTTGCAAAGTGCAAGTTAGGGCATCGAACTCAAAAATAATATCATAATAACCTATAAATAATGACAACACCAATTTTTTTCTTTTTGATTTAGTGCAAAAAACATTAAATTATGAAAATATTTCCATTAAGAAACTCTCCTTTAACAATAAAATGTGAATAACCTGAACAACTATGGAAAACCTGAAATGTCTAAAGAAAATTAAGTGTAATTTTAACAATTTTCTGCCTGTTACTACAAGTTTTGTGTCTTTGTAGATCTGATCTGTAATGCATGTGTATAAATGATAAGTCGAGGCAGAATATTGATAAAACTGTACTTACATTTTTTAACAAATTTCATTTTTTTCAGGTTATTCACATCCTTTTTGTTTGGATAGTTTGTAAATGTAAATATCGGCATGATTGAATGTTATTTTTTGCACTAAAATAATTTGGAGTTGTCATTATTTATTGGTTATTGTGCTATTAGTTTTCCGGTCCGGCCCACTGCAGATTAAATTGGACTGAATGTGGAACCTGGAAGAAAATGAGTTTGAAACCCCTGCCCTAGGCCACTGACACCAATTTGCACCCCCCCCCCCCCGAAACAGAATCAAGTTGGGCCCTTGGTACAAGAAACTCACTGGAGGGGGGTGGGGGGTGGGTGGAGCTTCATGATTTCCGCTTTACTATTCCTTTAACTCCGCCCTCAGCCACAGGTGATCTAAGTTAATATTTCTAGAATGACTGGCTTCTGCGACCCTCCTCCGCCGGCCAGTTCCTCTGCACTGTGGGTTCCAGTTTGAGGCCTGGAGGACCTCCCGCAGGGGGGTTTTCCCCACCCTTCCTCCCACAGAGGGGTTTTCCCCACCCTTCCTCCCACAGAGGAGTTTTCCCCACCCTTCCTCTGCATTTCTCCTGCACCAGAAATGTCACGAGCAGTACCAATATGCCCCGTCTCGGCGAGGGGCGAGGGTGCTACTTATTCCTTCTAAAGTTGAATGCAGACTAAACAAACGTGTACATCCTGACCAAGGTTATCATCGTTAATGAAAACTAACGAAATGATGAAAACTAGAACTGTAAAAACATTTTCGTTAACTGAAATAAATAAAAACTATAATTAAAAGAAAAAAAACGATAACTAATAAACTGTATTGTGTGCTTACAAAACTAACTAAAACGGATAAAAATTCTGGATAAAATTCCCTTTGTTTTCGTCTTTGTCAATGTTGGATTGATATGAAATCGATTTATTTCCCTCAAGCAATTTTAGCTGTCGGTACCATATGATATTTAAGGGTCCGTCACTTGTGTTCACTTGTGGTTTCCAGTCGTCTTCTGGTCCCCAGTCTACCTGGAAACATGGAGACTAAAGTTGGGAGAAAGCAGCAGAGTCCTGTCTGGGATTTATTTGAATTTGATGGTGAAGAAGAAAAAAGATATATAAAAACTGAAACTAAACTAAAACTAAGCATTTAGAAAATAACGAAAACTAATAAAATCTGGGAAACCTGCTCTAAAAACTAATTAAAATGATCTGAATTACAGAAAAAAAGGTCAAAACGAAATAAAACTAAACTATAATGAAAAATCCAGAACTATTGAACCTTGATCCTGACGTGTAGGATACCGCTGTGATCTGTAGACTTGTCCAGTAGAGGCAGTTTCAGTGTTAAATGTTGACAGCAGTAATGTTACCATGTAGTCCAGATCTTTAAAAACACATCATGTCTGCGTTTCACAGCATATGAGTTCCTCTAATGTACCTGAGTGAATGTGGGTCAGCTCCAACATCCGTTAACGTCCTTCTTCTGTGTCATGCAGATAAA
>NC_043975.1:51185411-51301708 GCF_902148855.1 Sphaeramia orbicularis
GAGTGAACAGATGAGTTTACACTGAACGGAGTGAACAGATGAGTTTACACTGAACAGAGTGAACAGATGAGTTTACACTGAACAGAGTGAACAGATGAGTTTACACTGAACAGACTGAACAGATGAGTTTACACTGAACAGAGTGAACAGATGAGTTTACACTGAACGGAGTGAACAGATGAGTTTACACTGAACAGAGTGAACAGATGAGTTTACACTGAACAGAGTGAACAGATGAGTTTACACTGAACGGAGTGAACAGATGAGTTTACACTGAACAGAGTGAACAGATGAGTTTACACTGAACAGACTGAACAGATGAGTTTACACTGAACAGAGTGAACAGATGAGTTTACACTGAACGGAGTGAACAGATGAGTTTACACTGAACAGAGTGAACAGATGAGTTTACACTGAACAGAGTGAACAGGTGCAGGTCTGATGGGTCCAGTTGCAGCTAAATCCATTGCTGAGACTTCAGAATCAGAAACAGAGGCTTACCTGGGCCATGAAACAGCACCAGTGGAACTACTGAAGACTGGAGGAAGGTGTTCTGGACTGATGAATCCAAATGTGAACTCTTGGGTTCATCCTGCAGGACTTGTGTACGCGTTATGTCCAGTAGGTGACAGGATGGTTCCTCAGTGTGTGACATCAACTGTCAAACATGGAGGAGGAAGTGGGATGGTCTGGGGCTGTTCTGCTGGATCCAGGGTCGGTGACTTGTCCACAGTGAAAGGAACCCTGAACCCAAACGGCTCCCACACCACTCTGCAGCTATGCCATGCACTACCCTCTGGGATGCACTGGGGTACAACAAGGATGCCTACTCAGCCCACTTCTTTTTGTAGTAGCTCTGGACTGGGTTACAAGGCAAGCGTTGGGTGAGAAGGAGACCAGAATACAGCTCACCCTGTAGGCCTTTTTGGAGGCCCTCTGCTCTGGTAGGAGTGAAGAGGATGAAGTATGTAAGCACTGGGCTCATTTTGGAGCCGGTCTTTGTTCTCATATCATGTTTCTATGGTAACACATGTAGTTATAGTGATAGTTACAATGAAATCCAGTGCTAAGCCACATTATCACCACCTTTCATCTAAATAACAGGAATATCCCCTTAACTAAAAAGCCTTTTTTAAATGTTTACTGTTTGTCATTGCTGTTAGTTAGGGTGAGGTAAGGGCAGAGTGGTGCAAAATTAAACCATAGCATTAACCTCTAGATGTCACTAAATATCACACACACTGTACCGTCACAGAAGAGGCTGTTCAGCATCCCAAACAGCAAGCATTTTAGTTTGTTCTGTTCGTGGAAATAATCACATAAACATCACATAAATAATGTCATGGACTCAAGCTAATAAATACATGTAACCATAAATCATATATCCTGCTCTGAATCTTGTTGCTCCAGTTCCACGTTGCCCAGACAGAAATGTTTATGGAATTATGGAATGTAACTCTTTTCATTTTCATCAAGAACAGGACATGTGGATGTTTTGTTTTGTTTTTTTTTTGGGGGGGTGCTTTTAGTAGTTGTTGTAGGATCAAATGTGGCCCATGTGAGCAGCCCGCCCATTCTATCAGAGCTAATGACATAAACAGACTCATAACCTGTCAATCATTCTTCAAAGCTCAGACACAGGAATGAGCAGGATTCAACACAGAAGCTTTTTCTGTCACTGACAAAACAACAGCATGAAAGCAAACATTTAACACCTATTAGCACATACTGGCCATGTTTGTAGAAGAGCAGCAACATAATTACCACCTATGAATGTAGAAGTTCACAGTGTGGATTTGTGTCACTTTAAATTCTGTTCTTGTGTTTTTTTTCTCATTAAAATATCCAGGAATATTGTCCCACATGTTATTAGATGATGTTGGGCTAAAAAGGCGCAGATAAGATGTGTTGAAACTCAGAGTTTTCTTGTGCACACATCAGATGTTGACTAAATCCAATTTATTAGTGAATGATCACATCCTTTAACCTACATTTATCTCATGCTCTATATCAGGGACATCAAACATGTGGCCAAAAATGGTAAAAAAATTGCAGAAATTGCTCTTATTTTCTTTCCAAACTCCAAAATGTAACAATATTCTGGCTGTTACCACATGTTTGTGACATTGTGTGTAATGCACATGTATAAATGATAAGTTGAGGCATAATATTGTTAAAATTACACTTATTTTTCTTACAAAATTTCATTTTTTTCCCCAGGTTATTCACATATTTTCTGAAAGTTTGTAAATGGAAATATTTTCTATTTTCTATTGGAAGTGCCAGCAGGATAGTGGCACTCTTCTGCATATGCTCTGGGAATGCCCCACACTGTATGCCCAGATAAGTAGAGTTTACTCCAAAAATTTGAGGCAAGTGATTGCACTTAAATGATTTGAGTAATGATCGACTAATCAATTGGTTTAAGTAGGTTCAACTTTAATGCTACAAGTATTGAACTTAAACTGTTAAGTAGAATACACTAAAAGACAAGTTATTTGTACTTTAAATCTGTTGTAAAATCAACCCCACTATCCAACCATTCAACTCAGCATTTTATTTTACACTGACTAATTTACGCATTTGCAGCCAGATTAATTTATCATTGATTAAACAACTTTTTTTTAAGATAATCAAACTCAAAATCCTATTCCTGACCAAAATAGTTGTGAAATTATTCAATTTAATATATTGTAGCATGAATGGAAGTTAACTCAGTGTCATTTGCCAGTACAGGAAGTGCTTTTAATTTGACAAAACATTCAGATTTCCACTGTACAATAACAGATTTAGATGAACAGTAAAGCCATAGTTCTTCCTCTGGCTCTGACTCCTGGTGCAGCTGTACAAAAATACAAAAACAAACACAAAAAGGCCAATAAACACTGACACACACACATTAAATCCAAATTCACACTAACAGCACAATCCCGCTGAACCCCTGCACAGAAAAAGAACACATTTTCAACAACATGCCCAATACCCACAATGCAATGCACAGATAAAAAGGTGTGGACATGACTAAAACTGAGTGATTTAATTCCATTCAGCTTAAACTTTTTCGTGCTTTCAACTATGTCTGCAAATTAGTAGAATATACTGAACATTGTATGGTAACATCTTAAAACTTAAATCATTTAAGTGCATTGTAATTAAAGCATTTTAGTAAATACAAATTCCGGGCTTACAGTGCAGAATCCAGGAATACTCCTCGGTTCACACTGTAGTGGAGGAAGTTGCTGGTCAGGACATTCCCTTTACCCACAGGCTTTATGTGCTGGGGCATCCCTCTGTTTGGAGTTTTCTGCCCTCCTCTGTTGCACATTGGGTACAAACTGCCATCATGTTGGGGAGAAAACTCTTAGTAAAGATGTGGAAGGCTCCATCGACTCCAGCTCTCTCCCAGTGGTATACCTGTCTCGGTCAATTGGCAGCATTTGAAAGATTGTCTTATAGACTGTTAAATAGAGTCGATGGTTAGAATGACAAAGGGGCCCGCTACTTCTACTACACAGTTTAATGACGTTTCCAGCCCAAGAATGTACACTGGACTTAGTGATAAGTAATGACCGCTGTAAGCATGTCTATTTGTTTTATTGGCATCATTATTATTATTATTATTATTAATTTTATTATTATTACGTATGTCTCATCTGGTCAGAGACTGTCCACATGTTTTCCGTATACTGGCACTGATAACTGGCATAAGGTGTGGAAATGTATAGCACAGTGGTTCTTAACCTTATTGGAGGTACTGAACCCCACCAGTTTCATATGCGCATTCACCGAATCCTTCTTTATTAAAAAATACAATATGATTTTTTTCAAATTCAAGACACAGGTATGTGTTTTACTGGTGCACAAAATGAACCGTGCATTAACATCACTGTGCTCAAAGAACAAAACCAACACAGTGCATGAACTCACAACAAATTCCATACCTTTTCACAAAGACATGACCTGTTTTAATACAACCACACTGAAATGGTTTTTATTTTTAACCTTATGTATTCCAATAATGAACGTATTGTATTTATGCTATTTATCATTTTTAACATTTGAACACACACCCATCACCTAATTTCCATCAGGCTACAATAATAATGAATATTTACTGTAAATCAGTGTGACTTCTGCTGTTGCCTTTGACAGACCAGTTCAGAAATGCGTGGCTTCACCTTGGCCAGTGCCACTCTCTTTCTCCATCCGCGACGGTGCGTCGGTCGTCACATGATTGTAACTGACCAGTGCGGTGACTGAAAATGTAAACAAACGCTACACATGGCTGCCTCCGTGGTTAACAGGAAGTAGCAAAAGTCATAACAACGATGTGGAAAATAATTCATCGTCAGACGAGTGGAAGAGATTATAAACACTTCTGGATGTGTTGTAGTGCTATAAGCAACAACAATACACCGCGTATATTGGATGTCAATCAGAGAAAGAGTCTCCGAAGCCGTTTGTTTACATACACGGACCTAGCCCGAACCCCTGAGACTGACTCACTGAACCCCTAGGGTTGGATCGAACCCAGGTTAAGAACCACTGGTATAGCATGAATGGCCTAAAACCCTTTTTTTTTCCCTTTCTGTTTTACTATTATCTAGTTTTTTTAATTTGCTCTTTTTTTCATATATAAAAGAAAAATTCAATAAGGATCAAGTCATAAAAAAAAAAGTAAATGGAAAATTTTCATAATTTAATGTTTTTTTATTGCAGTAAAACAAAGAGGAAAACTTCTCATTATTTAGAAGTTATTATGTTATTATTTTACTGGTCCGGCCGACTTGAGATCAAATTGGGCTGAATGTGGAACCTGAACTAAAATGACTTCGACAAACTTGGTCTAATCAAATCTGTGTATCATTCGTTCATTAGTTTTTCAATTTAAAACCAAAAATCAAATTCATTTTCAAAACCAGAATGAAAAACTGATAATGGTTTGTTTTTCCATTTCCCGATTTTCTGCTCAAATGAAAAATGGAAAAAACGGATAACAACCGTTTCATTCGATTTTGCTGTTTTCAATATAGTTAGGGTGTCTGACCCGGAAGTAGTCGTTACTAGGGAAAAAATAAACAAATGGGATCACGGCCGGACTGGAGGAATATTTGGCTATAATTAAGCAGCTGTTTGATACGTACGGAAGCGTATTGCATTCACACAAAAAAACTAAATTTGGCTCTGTTTTTCTCAATTAACAAGATAATTTTCTCGTTAATTCAGAAAAACAGAGCTGAATTGAATTTATATCAGAAAACAGTATCTCATTCATTCAGAAAAAGAGCCAAATTTATTTTTTTGTGTGAATGATAAATGCTTCCGTATCAAACAGCTGCTTAATTATAGCAAAATATTCCTCCAGTCCGGCCATAATTCCGTGTGTTTATTTTTTCCCTAGTAACGACTACTTCCAGGTCAGACAACCGAACTACATTGAAAACAGCAAAATTGGATGAAACGGTCATTATCCGTTTTTTCCATGTTTCATTTGAGCACAAAATCGGGAAATGGAAAAACGAACCGTTATCCGTTTTTCATTCTGGTTTTGAAAATGAAAAACAAAAAAAAGATTGTTTTTTTTGTTTTTGCATTTTTGGTTTTAAATCAAAAAACGAATGATACACGGATTTATTCAGACCACAGAGCAACACGGGAGCTCGACAATCATTTTTAAGTTCAGTAGTCAATCAGTTTTCACCCCTGCACTGTATAAATGTATGATAATGACTAACAGGGATGCACCGATTCCAACACGAGTATCGGGCATCGGCTCTGATACTCAGTGTGTGTATTTGTACTCGTACTTATACTCGTAAAAGATATGCGATACAAATGCACCGATCCCACTTCTGTCCGTGTGCCATTCCCAGTTCAGTGCAGCAGGTACGAGGAGGAGGAATAATGTGTGTGGAGTGTGAAGAGTGTGGAGATGGAACCAAATAAATGACAGTGATCACAGTAAGGCTGACTGACAGTACCGTTCAGACACACACAGATACAGACGCAGCCTTCTGTCTGTAATCTGACTACATTCATCCGTTTTCAGATGATGGAGGATGAGTACCCAGACACAGAATACCAGCAGAACTGAGGAGGTAGAGGATCTGTTCAAAGAGAAAAACTACTGACACATTTAGGACAACTACCCAGGGCTGGGCCGGGGGTACGGAGCGGTGCGGACCGCCGCCAGCGGAAGTGAAAACCAAACCTCTCACTCATTTGTCTTTTCTCTTCCTGCTGAAGCTAAACTTTTAAACCTTACAGAGAAAACACTAACATTAGTATCACAGTAGTGTTCCCTCTGTCGTCTACAGGTTTGGTATTACTGACTTTCTTCTTCTTCTTCTCATTAAACTTTCCTCTTCTTCGTGGTATTTGTCCAGTATGGTTAATTCAGAGCGGCGCCCCCTGGTGGATTAACTGACAAACGCTCATTCCAACACATTAAAGCTCTACCGTATGATGTAGCATTTTTACACTTTTCTTTTGTCATCTTAAAATGCTCCTAATAAGTGTGTGTCAAACTAAAATGTAAAAGAAATCCAGCAGGTATTGAAACTCAAAAACGTTTAATTCTCATATATTTCTAATAAAAGTCTGACCAATTATTTTAGTCGGTCCGAGTAAAATAACTGGTCGAACCTGGCTGAGCCTCCTGTCAATCATCTATTACGGCCGTCCAGCATCCGATCCATTATCGCTGTCTCACATCTGATATGTGTCCCTCTGAATCTGACACTTCACTCGCGCTGCTTCTCCTGTCACTGACCACAGTCTACTGACCACTGACCACAGTCTACTGTCCACTGACCACAGTCTACTGACCACTGACCACAGCCTACTGTCTAGGATGTGTTTGGATAGAACTGACATGTACATGTGGAAGGAAAAAAACGGATTTATGAACAGAAACGACAACTGAGGGGAACAAACAGGAGTCTGATGAATGAACGATGGAGATAAAAGTCCAGAAGTCAGCTGTACTGGACTGAACAGGTCTGCATAAAGCTCAGCTTTTCTGACGGTGGGACTCATACAGGTACATGCACATGGTGTCACACATGTAAGATGATGTAGGATGATAATTGTATGGACTATGAAACCTCAAATGTCCACGGAAAATTCGCGGAGGCCGCGCGTTCACAGTGCGCGCGCCCATCCCCTGGGCACTGCAGCGAAGACCCTGACCCAGTACTGCACAGACCAGGTCTACTGATGGAACAGGTCTACTGATGGAACAGGTCTACTGATGGAACAGGTCTACTGATAGACCAGGTCTACTGATGGAACAGGAGCCGCGGGCCCGCGGCAGGTGGATGATGCATCTGATTACTGAGGGAGGGGTCCGCGGACACGCCAAAACGGACCGGACCTCCACCTCTGCTTCCTCCTCCGTTTCCATCGCGCATCAGGAGAGAGGAGGAGGAGCCTCAGAGCTCAGGCAGAGGGAAGGGGGCGGGGCTTTGGAGGGAGGCGGGTTGTTCATGTTCAAACTTTCACTAAGTGCTGTGACAAATGCCACATGGGTAGGTAGAGCTTTAAATGTCAGTAGCAGCACTTTGTTCCAGTCAGACTAATGACAACAACAATAAAGCACATTTACAAAAGGAACTAACAACTGGAATGGGATTATTAAGGACTCGTATCAGTACTCGGTATCGGCAAGTACTCAAATATAAGTACTCGTACCCATACTCGGTCTGGAAAAAAGTGGTATGGGTGCATCCCTAATGACTAATAGAGCAAGTCTTACCAAAACGCAGGTTCAGTTGTGTAAAGGATTTTTCTTCACCGTCACACTTGATTGATTCCATTTGTCCCTTCACTAACAGCATTTTTATGTTTGAATGACTACGTTCCTGCAGGAAGTGTGGATACTAAGGGAATTAGGAAAGTATGGATACATGAGACTGACCAGTAGATGCTACATGTGCTACTAGCAACTAAATGTTACATACACCGGGAAAGGACACCAGTAATCAGCATAATGGACGCTCCATGTATTAGCATATTTACAGTATGCAAATGTATCCTGCAACAGCGGCCAATCAAAATCACTTTAAACGAGTTGAGTAATTGTTCTTGTCAGCTGTCAATGTGTAATGTGTGCCCTTTAATATGGTAAGTAATACTTTATAGCAGTTTCTACGTAACAAGGTTACAAAACACTTAACTTAATGAAGAATGCAATAGAACTAAAACTCAAATGACATCACAAAACACATGAAAAAAGAAGAAAATACATAAATAAGAGTGAATAAGTTTGCAGTACAGTCAAAGTCAGACCAGACTGTAACAGCATCAGACTCTATAACAGACCCTTCACACCATGTGCATGTGCAAGCACAAGCTAAATATGTAAATAATATTTTAGTTTAATTCTCATTCCATATTTATATAAATATTTATTTAATTACCTAATTTCATATTTTTCTCTTTATGTTTCATTTTTCACTCGTTTGTGGTTTTTCTACCTGTCTTTCTCTGCGCTTGCTTGTTGTATTTTGCTGCTGTTAATTGTGGAATTTGCTCTTATCTTATCTTATCTTATCTTATGTGAAGCCAAAAACAGTTGTTATTCGTCATTACAAGCATCAGAATTATGGTATAAAGATTAAGATGTAGTGCTTCATACAGTAACATGTGACCTGAGCTGACAGGTGACGTCAACCCTCAAGCTGCTTTAATAAACATGGAAATTTTATGCTTATTCACAGTTATAGTTTTTTCATGTTATTTTACATTTGACGTGTAAAATCACAGTCTATATTTTCCTGTATCTTAAAAATACAGGAAAAATCTGTCGAATAAACAGTGAAAATTCAGTTAAATTACAGATTTTTGTCACAGTGTGAGGGTATGGTTTCTCCTCAGCGCCCTGTCGTCTCAGAGTGAATGGAGGCTCTCCCCTCGGCCATGTTAGCGCCTTAGTTTCCCTTTTAACAACAGAAGGAGCAGCTGCAGAATAACCTGCCCTGCTCTTCAAAGTGTCTGTGAATTGTCCATGAACGCTGCACAGACGGACGCTGGGGCCGGTCCATCAGACTCAGCACATGATAGATGTGGCTTCTTTATCCACCATTAGGACTGAGTCTTGTTAGTGTGATGGATGGACCGGGACGCTGACAGCTCTGAACTCAGTGACACTTGAACAGGAATATCATTCCATTCCTAGAACAGAGGAAGACACAAGATTTTTCACAAGATATGAAGCAAATGGAATTGAAGAAAAATGTATTGTTTATAAACACCATATATTTTTACAACATAGTCTGTATATTTTTAGCCACAATTGTATGAAACAAGTTGAGATTAAATAGCTCACAAATATATGATTATGGAACGTCAGTAATAACATTCAATCATCGATACCATACACCGTAAAAAAAAAAAAAAAAAAAACTTTAAAAAATGGTAATATTATGGCACCAGGGGTGCCGAAAAAATACTGTTCAATAACGAAAAATAACCATCTCATAAAAATACAGTAATTTTCCATAATTAAAATACAGTTTTTTGCCCTAACTTTACATGAGATTTTGCTTTTTTTTTTTTTTTTACTTTAATGTTTAATAAAGAATATTTACATGTATTAAACAATCCAATTCCCTATAAATATATATATATAAATAATTTTCAGTGAGACTCAGTTGTCCAATCCACTGATAAAAACTGTACTTGGACAGTTTATCAGTGCTTATACATGTTATACATTCACAAAAATACATTTATTCAACATTTTTGTTGTGAAACCTCCTGTAATTACACAAGATATTTGTAAATGAACAAACAAGTCTGGTTCAACTGACAGAACTAATACTTCTGTTACCGTTAACTGTCAGTAATTTTATCTAATTTTATTTTTTTTAACAGTATTAAACTTTAACAGTTTAATCTCATAAATAGAAACAAAATATTTGTGAAATTACAACACATTTGCAAATGTATTTTAACTGTATTTTTCTGTGAAAAAAGAAAAAAATTTCTTTTACAAATTGGAAATTTTATGGTTATTCAGTTACTCTTTTTTCATGTTATTTTCCATTTGACATGTAAAATCACAGTCTGTTTTTGTCATTTAATTGATATTTTCCTGTATCTGAAAAGTACAGAAAAAATCTGTGAAAATCTGTCAAACAAACAGTGAAAATTCTGTTAAATTACAGATTTTTTTTACAGTGTACTTACTTGACACAGGTCTTCTGAATGCTTCAGGGATCATCAGATTATCATATTAACAGCTTTGTTATGCCCTGCCTTTAGCTAAATTCTAACACCTGACAAAGACAGAGATCCTCTATTGCCCTGGACAAGTACAATTTTAACAGTATTCTGTCTGTTATTAAATGTTGTGTGTGTTTGTAGATCCACTGTGATCTGTCAGTTCTAATGTACATGTGGAAATGATAAACTGAGGCAGAATAGTGTTAAAATTACTCTTATTTTTTCAGTTTGTTCATGTTATTCACATCTTTTGAAAGGATAGTTTGTAGATGTAAACCTGTTCATAGTGTAAATTTACTTTTTTTGCTCTAAAACATTGAGAAATTTTTGGAGTTGACATTATTTATATATTTTTAGGTTATTATTTTACTGGTTGGGCCCACTGCAGATCTAATTTAGCTGAATGTGGAACTGAACTAACATGAGTTTGACAGCCCTTAATTAATAAATGAATAGAATTCAACCAAAGCGTTCTTATAAGGTCTGTTTTGCTCCTCTTTATCAGTTGGTTCTACTGGATGCTTTCACTGTGACCACTACGTCGGGTCTGTGAACCATTTTTCCTTCAGATGTCACACATAACATGTTACCCCCGGTAAAGAAAACACCATAAAACTATTACACAATCCCCACAACCTCTGTAGCACCATTTCAGTGTTTGATAAGCACAAATGACTTGTCTTTTGAAAGGTTGAGTTTTTTTTAAATGGATTATTGAATGTGTGACAGAAATACTTTTCCAAAAACTGAAATCTATCAAAATGGTGGCAGTAGGCGAAAAGTAAAGTCCATCAAATTCAGTAGAATTTATGTTGTGTGGACAGTGGATGTCCCATGTCAGCTCATTCTGCAGTTCAGTTTTAACTTGGACTGATTTATGTGACTTTTATTTCAGTAGAGATTTGTTTTGGAGACAGTTTTAACTGAACTGCCATTACATGTTGAGTTTTACTGGATGTTGTAACCAGTTTCATCAGTTCATCTACATTTTGTGAAACGTCACCTGACTGTGTGTGATGAGGAAAATATGAAAACGCATGAACCTAAAATGGAGAATTAAGGAGATTTTCATTTGGCTGACAGAAACATCTTACCACAAAACATCAAATGTCGGGAATTAAGTCCAACTCTGATAGTCCTGTAGTAGTAAAAGAGGAAGGGGTTGTGAAGACGAGTGAAGACAGGAGATTAAAGGAAGTGTGTTAGGATGAGCGGCTGCTGTGACAGCGGGCCGTCAGCAGCAGAACCATCAGGCTCACTTCACCCACAAGGACCCAGCGCTCCTTCTGTGTCAGTTCCTACAGGAATTTTTCTCTTTGTTTAAACTTTCTGAAGTTATTTATCACTATTTATTGTAATATTAGTCTCTGTATTTTTTTCCAATGAAAGTCAAGTATTTTCCCATATTTAATTCACTGATCACGCAGACGTTCACTGAAGTTCCGATTAAAGTTAGAGTTATTATATCAGAAACACAGAAAAATGAAGAAAACGTGACTTTTTCAACAACGTCTCTCTTTAATTCAACCCAGTGTGTCCATCCACTGTCACTGATCCAACTCCATGGGTTTGACTGGTGAATCAGTGTTCTAAAAAAAAGTAAAAAACAGGAATGCCGCATTTACTCCCGGAGTCCCGACATATCGGTATTAACACTAGCGCCTGCAGCCTGGCCCGCCGTTAACGGGGGGGGGTGACAAATTCATAGATTACTATCCCCCCTGTTTTACAAACTATTCACCCCCCACCCCTGTCTGTGCACTTCCTGTCTACCTCACAATTTCAGTCTGCAGGTGCACCTAGGTATAAATAATGAATATTATTTGTCGTTTACTATTTTTATGTCACTACTTATAGAATATAGACTCACATCTTTTCCCGAAAGTCTGCACTCCCTAAAACAACCACATCTACAACCCGTGGGGATCCACGGCTCACATACTAGTGTGTGTGTGTGTGTATATATATATATATATATATATATATATATATATATATATATATATATATATATATATATATATATATATATATATAGTTATCCTCATATCTTAATTACTGAACACCTACACAAATGGACAAAAGTATGTGGACCCGTTGAATTCAGGTGTTTCTTTTCTAACAGGGGTCTGGGATACAAAACAATAATGACAAATATCATATAGTTTTACTTTGGGATAAATATCCTATTGATTATTAATATTGATGTTTCTGTGTTAAATCCTCATGAACAGGACATCATACAGCTGTAGACATTATGTGTCCCAATATTTTTGTCCATATAAACATCAGTATTTCCGTAAAGTTTAATGGTAGATTTTTCTTCCTCAGTCAGATGTGAGGAAAATAGATGGTTAGTTGTGGAAGAAAACTATTATTTACAATCAGAGCGTGAAAAATATTTTAGAAATTTAGAGATAGAGCGTTTAAAATCTTAGTCATGGATAAAAGAAAATATCAATGTTGAGAGAAAAGAAGTCAAAACCATCTGAGGCATTTTGGAAGCAAAGATAATTTAAACCAAACTAACTAATGCAATGATATTTATCCCCATATGAAACTATATTATGACATTAGTCATTATTGTTTTGTATCCCAGACCCCTGTTAGAAAAGAAACACCTGCATTTACTGTGTCCACATATTTTTGTCCATGTGTGTATGAGTTATGCAGTTATGCTATGAGGATAATGACATATAATTTAACCACTCAGATCTGCTCACATGTGGACTGAGTGGGTTTCGTAGTATTCATGAGATATGCACTAAAGATTTGCCTGAAGTGCTTGTTGAACCAGATTCTTTTAGTCGCTGGCTGAGAAAATATGTATTTGAATATTGGCTTAAACAGGAACTAAGAAAAGAGTGTGGACAGTGGATGCAGATGACAGAACAGGTGGATGAGGTGGGCTGGGATCAGCAGGTCTGTCAGCTGATTACAGGAGGTGTTTAGGTCCAAAGCTGGTTGAATGTGGAACTTTGTTAACGGTGAGATTTTAATGTAGTTTCACACCAACGTGATTCAGTCTGGTGTGATTTAGCTGTGTTGTGGTGTTCTATTTTTGTAAAAGAAAAAGAACTGAATAGAATAATACTTTGAGCCATGAAGAAGCAGTAACAGCAGTCTGTTTTATCCAGTGAGACAAACACAACACCAGCTCTTCCATCTAATCCATGAACTCTGTCTGTAGCACAGGCATTCCAGCTGATATTTACATGAGATTTCACTGTTAAAGCAATCGATGGAAGGCTTCAAGGTGTTTTTTTTATTGATTTTTTTTTTCAACTTGCTTTTTTTGAATTTTCACACTTTTAGAACACATTCAACAGATAATGCAAACATTACATTTTCGACACGTACATGCTTACACTGCACATCATCCTTCACCCAAGGTTAAGTTGGATATCTTGATTAAAGTAAACAAAATATTCACACATATATGAACCAATGCCTTACAACCATAGGGCAAAAGACAAATAAAAAACAAATTAACGGGGGGGGGGGGGTCCCTGTCCTCATAATAGTGCTAAACATTCATCCTATATCTTGCCACCAGGCTACATATTGCTTTTAAAATAATCAATAAATGGCTGCCAAATTCCATAGGTTTCATAACATCCTTCAAACAATTGGCAAGAGTTGGGGGTGTTTCTTTTTTCAGTTAAGTAATGTCAATCTTTGTGCCAGCCGGCTAACAAATGATATCATTTTATCCTCCATATTATTTTTCAGTACACTCAAATGGCTTGGAGGTGTTTTTAAACAGCCTTTTCCAAACTTGAATAGGATCTTTTTGGTGCTCTGGTAACATAAGGATTCAGAGATACTTGAGTCTGTTTCAGATCAAATGTACAGGATAAAGAAACTGTCAAAAAGATTTGTGTATAAGATAGAAATGTGTGCATATTATTACCTCCGCCAAGGAGGTTCTGTTTTTGTCGGCATTGGTTTGTCTGTCTGTTTGTCTGTGTGCAGGATAACTCAAAAACTTATGGATGGATTTGGATGAAAATTTCAGGAAAAGTTGATACTGGCACAAGGAACAAATTATTAAATTTTGGCGGTGATGGGGGGGGGGGCTCACTGATCTGCCTTGGTGGAGATCTGTGCTGTCCGAGTGCTTTTAGTTCTATAGTTGTGCAAAAAATAAACATTCATAATCTCTTGAATGAGTTCAGTCATACATAAAATGTAGGGCTGGGCAAGTTAATGCGTTATTACCGCGTTAATGCATTCATTAAATAACGCCAACAATTTTTTTTATCTCCTGTTAATTGCCGTTTTATTCTAACTCCTATTCTTCTGCTTGTGTGCGTGTAGCGATTAGCTGCAGATAGACAACAGGTTTACCAAGAAAAGCCGGACGCCCAAAACTTGTGTCCAAATCTGTTCCTGTAGACTCACTGTAAAACTGACACATACAAACTAAATATGTCTGAGTTCTGTTCACTGCCTTAGTACATTTACATGGCATTATACATTTAAATGAATGGGAAAAAGATCACTAGCTCGATGCTAACTTGAATGGGAAAATCCATAGACACACTAACGATTAGCATTTACAGATTAATTTAAGATTTACAACGTCTTTTTATCCAGAAACAAAGGTTCACATCAGAGATATTTGATACTATTCATTCTGACAACAACTGAACAGAAAATACTCACAGACAAACGTTTTTGGGGCCATACAAACAGAGTGAAAGAAACGTGTCTGTTAGTTCCTTCTTATGTCCGAACTGACTACGGGAACACCGCAAGGACAAAACATACGTTAGTGACACTTATTCCCACCACTAGAGGGCCCCCTTTGTTTACTTTGAACAACTGAACATCACATATTATTGGTTCTTATTAGTATTAGTACTGATTAGTGGGACTAAGACTCCTGTCAATCACTCACAAGTGTAAATAAACATGTGTGGACATAAACATGTGTAACAGTAGCGGTCTGTTCCATGGACGTTTTCATTTGAAATGTCTTCAGATGGTGGGGGGGGAGGACACAGGTGTTTGGAAGCACTGACGTGCAATTATTTTTATCAGTGGAGTACTGCAGTCTGAAATATCACTGAAAGGAAATACACACTGTTGATGCCCCCCCCCCAATATAACTATGCGATTAGTCATGATTAATTGCTAAATTTTAATCACTGCCCAGCACTAATAAAATGTACTGTGTGTATTTTATGTCAGAATAGGAATGAAAAAGTTTTGACATCAGGAATTACAAACACAAAATGCATCTTTACGATGACACTTTCTGCATCACAAATGCAAATTCACCAACGTGACTCTACTGTCAAAAATACGTGCCCACCTCACAGGCATTATTGATCGAGCAGAAGGTGCATCAGTTCCACAGACTGCACATGAGTTGAGCGACAGCTGCTGCGTGTAGAGGCACTGGCATGGATACTGCAGCAGCCGCCACAGGTATCCCAGACGCTGCAGCTTCTGGAGTGGCTGCTGCAGAATCTGTGCCAGTGCCTCTACTCATGCAGTCTGTGGAGTCAATATTTGGTTTGTTGGTGGACACACACCGATGTGGGATGTTGTTGTGTTGTGTTGTGTGGTGTTGTTGGTTGGTTTCCATTTTCATTTAGAACAACAGATTTCATTTGTCAAATATGTATAATAGGGTGGTCCAAAAAAATTTTTTTTTCAGATTCTCTGGATTCGAACCCTGCACTTGGTTCCATATCTGGCCAAATTACTTCGGTCTAAATTTTATGCAAATTAATTAATATTTAGAGGTGTCCCAGACAGGTGCAGATGTCTCTATATACTCTAACAGAACTAGCCAAATGAATAAAGCAGATTAGAATAGTTTGTCATTTTATTCTCCAAATCAAACTGACACTCACATAAAAATGTTCCTTAGAAAGTCCACCAACCACTGTTGGTTTATTGAAATGACCAAAAATGGTCCTGTGTTCTTTGACAACTTGTTGCCAGTACTGTTTGTGATCTGCATTTGTTGTTCGGCTACAGTTGAAGTCTGGAATAAGCTCCGCCCCTCTGTCAGTGACATCATTGACAACTTTAGTGGAATGCCCAGTTTTCTCCTCCTTCTGAAAGTCTGCATCATCAGCCCAGACCTCTAAAACATCTCCTTTTTCTTCCAAATTTTTCCTAAATCATCTTTTGAATGCCAAAACCAAATGCAGGGTTCTAATTGAGGTTATCTGAAACTATTTTTTACCAGGACTGTTGGACCACCCTCATGTATAAATCCACAGAAATCAAAGTGTGTCCATGAATGTTCCACAGTAGTGTAGAGTGTTTGGTAACACCCCGTAGAATCATTTTTGCTCACAAAATTCTCTTTTAATTATCAAATCAAATCAAATCCACTTTATTTTCCCTGAGGGGACATTTGTCTTGGGCTAAATTGGAAAAACAGTGTCATAGACAGTTCATGTACACAAGACAATACAGACAGACAAAACAACTTTAAAGCTCTGGTTTGTTTCCAGGTGGATAATTAGAATAAATGATATGTTTGGGTCTATTTGTAAAACCTGGAGCAAAGAAAGTCAAACTGAGGAAACAGGACGAATACTGTAGGAGCCACAGAGCGCTCAGATATGGGTTGTACAGATGGATATTTATGTGTACCAGTGATGGTCACAGCAGTTTTAACCATGTTTTGTGAGTTTTGTTTTCTGTTCAACAGGAAAATTGCCAAACCAGGTTTCCATGCAGTGTCAGATGATGTTCTGTACAACAGCAGAACAGGTTCTATTGTGGTGGGAAATATGTCAGAGAGATCATACCAAGTTGTTTGGACGGAAAACTGTCTCACCTCTTTTAAAATGTGGTCCCATTAAAATCTATCTTAAACTGTTCCTCTACTGATACCCCTGCCCACCCCCGGGGGTAACTCAGAATACCAGGAATAAGACCAGTCTGCCCATCCTCCATTTTTGTCCAACCGATTTCTCAGACACTATTCACCTGATTCTTTTCAAATTTCCTACACATGTTCTTTACATGGGATTTTCTGTCAGTTTTAGCTTTTTACCTCCGCCAAGGACGTTCTGTTTTTGTCTGCGTTGGTTTGTCTGTCTGTCTGTTTGTTTGTTTGTGTGCAGGATAACTCAGAAAGTTATGGACGGATTTAGATGAAAATTTCAGAAAATGTTGATACTGGCACAAGGAACAAATGATTAAATTTTGGTGGTGATCAGGGGGGTGGGGGGGCCACGGGGACTCACTGATCTGCCTTGGCGGAGGTCTGCGCTCTCTGAGTGCTTCTAGTTTAAAATGGATTTATTTATTTTAAACATTGAAAGTTAAGACCTGAATTGGCGACACATCTAGGGTGTGCCCCGTCTTTGCCCAAAGGTAGATGGCATAGGCTCCGCCCCCACAACCCTCTGGTAGACAAAGTGGTTCAGAAGGTGGATGAATGAATGAGTGAATGAATGAATGAATGAATGAAAGTTACGACTCAGAATGACTCCCGGGGTGGGCAGGGTATCAGTGAGCAGGTGGGGCTGTTTCACCTGTTTTCACTGGTTTCTTGTACTGTTGAATCTGACTAGAAACTCTGCATTTTTTCCTCATTTGGGGCCAGGGATGGGAATCGAGAACTGGTTGTTTTTGAGAACCAGCTCCCAGTAGCTCAGTTCCTTGAAATTGTTCGCCTGCTTGCTTAACTACTCTGGGTCATTCCATGGCAAATCAACCTATGGTCCCCACATGACCCCCTCAGAAAATTCTGAAAAAATTCACACTTGTTCACCTACCAGATAAAGAAACACATCCAACATTCTAATGTCATATCTGTAATAGTTTAGCAGATACAGCCCTTTGAAAATTCATGTTTTTGTTTTTGTTTTTTTTTATTTTGCAAATTTGCTTTTGGTCCAACTTTGAGCAGCTCTATGTCCTCAGGTATTCCATCCACACTGAAACTGAAACTGACTGTCTGGGCTGAAACCCCCTGAAAAGACCAGATTTGGCATCCAAATAATTGTAGGTGTCTTCATGTTTGGTCCATGAGGCCTTGAAATCAGGCCCAAAGGCTCATTCTTCAAATGTCCTCTCAATTCACATCCCTATTTAGGGCTGACATCAGTCAAATATTGCCAACGTCTACATCAGGGCTGTCAAACTCATGTTAGTTCAGTTCCACATTCAGCTAAATTTGATCTGCAGTGGGCCGGACCAGTGAAATAAGAACAGAATAATATAGAAATAATGTCAACTCCAAACATTTCTGTTTTAGAGCGAAAAAAGTAAATTTACATTATGAAAAGGTTTACATCTACAAACTATCCTTTCAAAAGATGTGAATAACATGAACAAATGGGAAAAAATAAGTGTAATTTTAACACTATTCTGCCTCAGTTTATCATTTCCACATGTACTTTATAACTGACAGATCACAGTGGATCTACAAACACACAAAACATTTAATAACAGACAGAATATTGTTAAAATTGTACTGACTTCTCTTAAGACATTTCAGGTTGTTCATATTTGTGCAGGTTATTCACATTTTTTGCAAAATTATACTTTGTTTTAGTGTAAATACATGAAAATATTTACATTTACAAAGAGAAAAATTTGGAGTTGTCATTATTTATCTGTTATTCTGATCGTATTTGACTGAATCCTGCCCACTGCAGATTGAATTGGTCTGAATGTGGAACCTGAACTAAAAGGATTGTTCATATCTTAGTGTAATTTTTGCATTTCACAAATTCATCCCAAGGACCGGACTGGACCCTTTGATGGGCTGGATGTGGACCCTGGGACGCATGTTTGACACCTGTGTTCTACATGATGTAAACCCTCGTCGACATGTGCCTGCACATACAGCTGCAGCGTTCCATTCATTAATTAAAGTGTGACAGACTCATTTGTCCCATCTGAATCAAAACTAATTGTCACACTAGTATAGCTCTAAAGCATGTGTATAAACCAGACTCATTAGTCAGAGTTCAGAAACCAGGCCTGGATCTGACAGATTTTTGTGTCATTCTTCATCTTTATTTTGTCTTCAGCATAAACAAAGTCTTAACATTATTGCAGATTCAAACTAAACCCCCGGTGCAGACGGTGAATAAAGTATCAGAATAAACAGACTGAAATAAACTCGCTGACCTTCTGACCTGTGACGGTAGAACCCCATAGGTCTGTTCAATGCTGTCTGTAAAACACTATAATTATACGGATAAATGGACGATGTAAAATGAACGTGAACAGACTAAGAACATTTTGAAAGCACTCTCTTTTTTAACCCATGAAGACCCAGTGCTGCTTTTATGTCAGTTCCCAAATGAAATTTTCACTATATTTATATCCTTTCTGAAGTGATTTTTTTTTTACCATTTATTTCTAATATTATCCTCTGTATTTTAATCAAATGAGGTATATACCAGGTGGCTGTTTTGGTTTTTGTGGGTTAAAATCAAAGTTGCTGTGTATTTATTTTAATATTATCCTCTGTATTTGCCTTTTTTAATTCTGTGAATGTTCTATGTGTGTTTCAGTTGCGTGCAGTCAATCGAAGCACTTCTGAGTTTGATGGAAACAAGTGAACCAGAAGCATAGCAGGAAATGGCCTCCCACCTGTACAGCACCAGCTGCATTCAGTGTGTCTTTCATAATTTGCAGTATTCAGCCTTTTCCTGCAGTAGACACTTTTGACAGCAGGTATTTTGACCCATCAGGACAGAATTACACTGAGGGCACTCGCATCGGCTGTGTTCAACAAAGGCAAATCACTTCAATCAGCACAGGCATTCAGCTGGACATAACGGTCAAATAATTAGATTCTGATGGAAAAAAAATCACCATCAAGGTTATAAATCACATTTCTAAAGCCATAAAAGTTTGTAATGGAGAAAACTGCAGCACCAAGAAGAATGGATGCATGCATGTAATTGAAAAAAAAAGATAGATAGAACAATAGAACAATAGAACGATAGAACAATAGAACGATAGATAGAACGATAGATAGAACGATAGATAGAACGATAGAACGATAGAACGATAGATAGATAGATAGATAGATAGATAGATAGATAGATAGATAGATAGATAGATAGATAGATAGATAGATAGATAGATAGATAGATAGATAGATAGATAGATAGATAGATAGATAGATAGATAGATTAGGGCATTAACAGAAAAGCCAGTTTGTCGACGTGTTGACATCTGTGGCACAAGTCGACGTAACGTTGGAGGAGTTGACAGGTCAGGTGTTATAGAGAATGTCAGGTCAGGTGATGGGATTTCTTTCTGTCCCTCCCATCACCAGCCAACAGCGTGCAAGTGTTTGTCATCTTTCTACATGAAAACCTGGAGGGCAAGGCTATGTAATAAGAAGATGACTCATTTTGGCCACTGGGACTCATGTTCTCGTTCTTTGGGTCATTACCCAGACCCGGTAAAACTTCGCCTTTCGACTTAGCTCCTTCTTTACCACAACGGACCAGTTTAACGTCAGCATCACTGCAGACGCCACCCCAATCTGCCTGACGATCTCCCAGGTTTTATATATGTATATATTAGAGTTAAACTTATGCATGTTAGAGTAGAGTTGGTTCTTCATCATCATCATCATATACGTTTTTGTCATAAAATACTGTTTATTTTATTCTTTTCTTTTCTTTCTTTTTTTTCTCCGTATCTCTGCTCAAGGTATTTAATGCATAGACAGAAAACATGATGAAATCCGTTGGATGCAGGTAGCTTTATCAAACACTAAATCAATCATTACTGTTATTTTGCTGCAACAGGCCAAAGTGTTTTCTGTGAAAACGGTCTGAGTCCATAGCGTTGGACCCCCCGACACACACACACACACACACACACACACACACACACACACACTGCTGGTCTCCAGTGTCAGTTTGGTCTGAATCCAACAGAATGCCTCAGAGTTTCATTTAATGGCCCTGAGATATCAGCGCAGATGTTCCAACATGAGTCCGTTAACATCTGACAGGTGTGTGGAAGGTCATTGTTCTCTGACAACACCTCCACTCTGTTCTGAAAATAAACAAAACCTTTCAGCTCAGTGGACTCACAACACTCTCCCAGAGCCCCACTTCTCATTTCCAGCTGTACAGTAAGGGTTACAGGAGAGGAGCTGCTGGAAAACCAGTGTTCCTACACTTTTAGAAGCTGAGGAGCAGAGACTGGAGGTGTTTGAGTTGACCTCATATGTCTGTCAGATGAAACCATCAGTAACTGTATTCACATCAAATGTTAAGAGGATCTGATGACACACAAAGTGTCCAGGGTCACCTCACTTATTTCTTTGAGTAGGATGGAAGATAAAATATATGCAAAAACTGAAACTAATACTAAAACTAAACTAAAACTAAAACTAAGCATTCAGAAAAAACGACTAACAAAAACTATCAAACCTGCTCTAAAAAATAATTAAAACTAACTGAATTAGGGAAAAAAGTCCAAACTAAATAAAACTAAACTAGAATGAAAAATCCAAAACTATTAGAACCTTGGCCCAGTAGTTTTTGTTTTGGGCTGTTTTTTTTCTAAATCAGTCCAGCTGCTTTTTGATATCTGGTTGAACTCTATAAAGCAGTTACACGGTCAAAACTCAGTAAAGAAAGGTGAAAAAAAAAAAAAAAAATAGGACAATCACCACAACACTGGAAACAACAGTAAAAACAAAACCTAACGTGCATAGTTGAAAACCCTCAGCCTGACTTATCTGGTGCACTACTGCCCCCAGTGGCCAGACTTATCAGTGCATGCCAAAGTTTGTGGACAGGTGGACGGACAAACAGAGGACCAACTGATGATAAGACCCTGTGGCTAGTGTGGTTTAGGAGAAAAACCACAAAGAAACGACGCAAAAAAAAAAATCCCAAACCGTCTTTTTTTATAGTGAGTCGGTCTCATTCACTGCTCTGTGTTTTATCCCCCCATTACACAAGTGGTGGAGGGTACACTGAGCATGCTCAGATGTCTATGGAAAGAACAAGGTCAGCATGTTTCAGCATATTTGGAAATTTTCCCTATTGAGCAAATGGTTGAATTTATGTATACTCAGTGCCAATGAAAACGCAACACTTGAAGGTTCTTATATTTTTTTAGATCGATGAGGATTTTTATTCCATAAGCTATGCAGTCAAAAATAAAAAATCACATCCAAATTTGTTGACAAAAAGTAAGGATAAAGAAAGAAACTGAAGGACCCCCAAAACCAACAGTCACATAGTGGTCCTGGAGGTGCTGCAGCTCAGTGTAGCGGTCCTGGAGGTGCTGCAGCTCAGTGTAGCGGTCCTGGAGGTGCTGCAGCTCAGTGTAGCGGTCCTGGAGGTGCTGCAGCTCAGTGTAGCGGTCCTGGAGGTGCTGCAGCTCAGTGTAGCGGTCCTGGAGGTGCTGCAGCTCAGTGTAGCGGTCCTGGAGGTGCTGCAGCTCAGTGTAGCGGTCCCGGAGGTGCTGCAGCTCAGTGTAGCGGTCCTGGAGGTGCTGCAGCTCAGTGTAGCGGTCCTGGAGGTGCTGCAGCTCAGTGTAGCGGTCCTGCTGTGGCGTGGTCACAAGTGCTGGTCCAGGTCCAGGTCTGTCTGCAGTTGTCCAGTTTCTTCATGCCTCTGTTGCATCCTGACTGTGGTGGACACATCGCATCCAAAACGGCGCCACCTGACGAGCAGAGATTCCGGCCTCCAGGAGCCCCATGGCATGGCATCTGTGGTCAGGTGTCAGTCTGGGCATCGCTGAGTTATTGCAAATGATTTTGGTGCTTTTCAGTTTGCCTTTATATACAGAACATGAGCACTCCTGAACTGACCACAGTTCCTTAAGCTGAGCCGTTCATTGCTGAGCAATGACAAAAACAAGTCTTATGAACGCAGACAAGTTCATTCAAGCGTGACAATAGTTCAACCCGTCTCAGGCTGTTAAGAAACTGTCTGGGATTATCTTCTACAGGTGAAACTGAAACATACTGATGCAGCTCAGGAACAATACAACACATTCAAGTGTTGGGTTTTCATTGGCACTGAGTATATATCTAAAACCAGGGTAGACATCCTGTGGCTCCGGGGCCACATGTGGCTCTTGGACTCTTCTCCAGTGGCTCAATGTAGCTTTGGCAACAACCATATAGAAATGAATAATGCTTTTTTTTTTGTTTTTTTTTTACACACACTGTAAGACCGGATAGTTGAGTTTACTTTAAAAAATCTCGGGTAACTCATTGCCTTAAAAAATGTAAATAATGAGTAATGAAAACTTGAGTGTATTAAACTTAAAGGCTTGATTTGAATGGAATTGCTATTTTAAGTACAACACACTAAATGCCAAGTTAATTTAACTTCAAATTTGTTGCAATGTCAGTTGCTTTGTATAATCATTAGACTTAATATCATCAGTTCATTTTTACTCAAATCCAAGTTGATTTAAATTAAAATCTTCAGTTATATAAAGTGTTTTGTATCATCTTTAAACTTAATATATTGTAGCATGGATAGAAGATAGCCCAGTTTCATTTGCCAGTACAGGAAATGCTTTTAATGTGATGAGGCATTATGATCTCCACTGTACAAACACCAGTTTAGATGAACAGGAAACCTGTCGTTCTTCCTCTGGCTCTGACTCATGGTGCAGCTGGACAAAAATACAAAAACAAACACAAAAAGGCCAATAAACACTGACACACACACATTCAGTCCAAATGAACACTAACAGCACAACCCCGCTGAACCCCTGCACAGAAAAAGAACACATTTTCAACAACATGCCCAATACCCACAATGCAATGCAAAGATTTAAAGGTGTGGTCATGACTAAAAGTTAGTGATTTAAATCCATTCAACTTAAACTTTTTCGTACTTTCAACTATGTCTACAAATTAATAGAACATACTTAACATTTTATAGTAATGTCATAAAAGTTAAATCATTTAAGTACATTGTAATTAAAGCGTTTTACTAAATACAACTTCCGGGCTTACAGTGCATTTTGCCATTGCAATAAAGTGATCCTGACGTTATGCAGCTCCAAAAATGTCGACTCTACTCCAAATGAATTTTAAATAAAAATAGTAATAGTCGCAAAAGTGAATTACTTTTTAATTTTACAACACAGAAGGTATTCATCTGTATTCTCCTTTGCAAAGAAAGTCTTCACCTACCAACCGATTTTTGCATCAAACAAAAATAATGACGAATATCACTGTTTTCTTTAGTTTTGTCATTTCTTTATAGTTCTGTAAATGCATGGAAACTTTGATTTATTATCCACTAGGGATGTAACACTATGAAAATTTCATATCACGGTTATTGTGACCAAAATTATCACGGTTATCATTATTATCGCAGTATTGTTGAAATTGTGCTCAAAATGTTCAAAAAGTACTGATACACACACTGAAAGAATTGAACCAAGTTGTAATTTAACCCTTTCATGCATTAATTATGAGAAGCTTAGCTAACATTTTTTTCTTGAGTGCTTTTATTCCTCCATAGGCATGAAAAAAACAATGCGATCAAGTTGGGGTTTTTTTCAAGGAGTTACAAAAATGTCCATGCATTTAATTTTGAAGTAAAGAAAACTGTTTAAAACCCAATATCAGAAATTGATATTAAAAAAATGAAATAAAATCTGATGTTTTCTCACATTTTAACATATTCTAATGCTAAGTATTACTCTTTTCATGGAGATAATATGCAAAAAATAAATAAATAAATACAATTTTCTAACAAATAATTGATTTACACTGACACATGTTAGTGCAGATCAGGTTTATCAAGAACAGCAAAGTTACAGTAATGTCAGTGTATTATTATGGGATGGTGCATTAGTGTCCACTGTGTTGGCCGATATGGAACTGAAACAACAAAACCCATGAATATACAAGAGAACAGCTGGAGAAGAACTGTCCACTGGAGTGACCACTGGAGTGACCACTGTGCATGAAAGGGTTAAAAACAACAACAACAAAAAGCCCAAATACAATAGCAGTCCCACTGTCCCTTCTGTGTCAGAAACATTCCAACATTAACCCTTAGTGGTCTGAGTCTATTCTGTCTGTTTTTCAGTCCTTTTGATTTGGCCTTTATATACTATAGAAACAAATGTTTACTATACCCATGTTTGGATCTGTTTTTTCAGCACAACTTCATCTATCTCATCTGTCTGTTATTTTTTCACTTTAACCTACTATAAAAACACAAAAGGACAAAAAAAACACAAAAACAATATAAAATCTGATTTGAAAAATGTATGTTGTTGAGATGTTGAGATGGAGCTGCGCGCAATGATCGACATAATCGCACAGTGTATGGACGCCTTAATGGAGAAAAAGAGAAACTTTCATGTATATTGGCATACTTACAAACTACGAACAAATGCAAATTGAGGAGCTTGTATTGAATTTGGCAAGAAAATGATCCATTTTTTTTGTTTTTATGCTGTCAAAAAATGATTTTCTTCCATGTAAAGCCTACGCACTTTTGCAGATGGACAAAGTTAGAATAGATTTAGGCCTATGACAGCGTTAAAAAGTAATGACTCATTCAGTTCATTTCTAAATATTCAGTATGTTTTTTGACCAGGGGAGCCGTAGACAGATGCTACAGAACCATATGTGGCCCTGGAGCCACCGGTTGCAGAGTCCTGGCCTAAGTCCTATTTTAGTCCAGACTGTGACCTCTGTGTTCCTTTAAACTCCTGACACCGCTGATTCATTTCAAAAACTAATATAAACTAATATAAATATGACTAAGGCGATTATACCATGAGGCTAATGATGTGAGAAACCCATTCTAGGTTCTGATGTTGTGATGTTGTTTCCTTGGAACAGCTGAGGTCTTCTCTGGTCTTCTGCTCCAGTATCTGAGCCCCAGACACTGAAAGTCTCATGTTTTATTCAAACACAGCTGAAGCGTTTCCACGGTGCAGAAGGTTTGGATTGGCCCTGGAGCCTTTCACTGATTTCTAGAGGACTGAGACAGGAGCCCAAACTGCATCTTTCATTTTTATTTTATGTCTATTCATTTATTTATTTATTTGGCTTCTTGTCATCATTGTAGTAATACTTCATTTCTATCTGTGTCACTTACTTATTTAAAGGAGCACGGATCAGTGTAGGTTAGTAATATTGCAATAGAGAAAGTGTTGTTGTTGTCCACATGAGAGCAGAAGGTTTAACACTGCTATAAAATATACAGACCTGTCTATATGAAACCAAGGGAAGCACAGGTTTACTAGCTCCATTTCTAAAGTAAACTGTCAGTCATTATTGTAAAAAAAAAAAGTGCAATTCACAGCCAAAGCTCAGTGTTTTATCTGAACAGCCACATTCAAAGGCTCAGTCCTAGAACATCTGAACAAACAGGCTGCTCACAGCTGATGTGGCTCCTAATGGCTCTTATCACCACTCTCATTTTCAGACCCTCCTCTGGTATTTGTACAGAATAGTTGCATAAACAATGGAGGAAAACCACAAGCTCCCTCCTCAGCATTACGGAGCCGCCAGAACAGACAATTATCTTATAAACTTAGGAATGCTTAACTTTTTACTGTGGAGGGGATGAAACCTGTCCCCCAGGGAGATGGTGAGGCTCAGGTCACACCCACACTCACACTGCACAAAGGCCTGCACAAAAACAAGAAAATTCAACTCATTATCAGGTCAAAATGTCTTATTTTAAGTAGAATTATCTGCCAGTGCAGGGAGGAAAACTGCACTGTCAAGTTTTCTTAAAATAAGAAAATATTCTCTAAGGAGTATTTTAAGCAGAATGTACTCGTTTCAAGTCTTCATAGTAAAAGATTTTTTTTTACACTTTGATATATATATATATACATATATATATATATATATATATATATATATATATATATATATATATATATGTATATATATATATATATATATATATATATATATATATATATGTACAGGGTGGGGAAGCAAAATGTACACTGAACATTTAGTTGTTTTTTCTCAGCAGACACTACGTCAGTTGTTTTGAACCCAAACATATACTGATGTCATAATCATACCTAACACTATTATCCATACCTTTTCACAAACTTTTGCCCATATGAGTAATCAGGAAAGCAAACGTCAAAGAGTGTGTGATTTGCTGAATGCACTCGTCACACCAAAGGAGATTTCCAAAATAGTTGGAGTGTCCATAAAGACTGTTTATAATGGAAAGAAGAGAATGACTATGAGCAAAACTATTACCAGAAAGTCTGGAAGTGGAGGAAGCAACAAAAACGTACCAAAGCTTTTATTAAAGCTCTCAAATCCAAAGTCCTAAAGGATCCAACCAAATCCATCCAGATACCAGGTATTGCCATGGTTTAAAGCAAACTACCCAGATGGAAATTCTGTATGGACACAGGATGGTGCTCCAGCCCACACAGCTAGAAAAATACAAGATTTCTGCAAATCCAACTTTAGCAATTTTTGGGAATCATGTTTATGGCCGCCTTCCAGCCCAGATCTAAACCCTCTGGATTCTGCTGTTTGGGGCATTTTAGAACATGCTACCAATAGAACATCACACAGCAATGTCGACTTTCTTAAAGATACTATTAAAGAAGAATGGGAGAAGTTGTCACCCCAATATTTGAGGAACACTTGCACAAGTTTCAGGAAGCGTGTGAAGGCAGTTATTGAGAAAGAAGGAGGACACATAGAATCAAAACATTTTCTATTATGGACATTTTCTTGTGGCAAATAAATTGTCATGACTTTCAATAAACTAACTGGTCATACACTGTCTGTCAATCCCTGCCTCAAAATATTGTACATTTTGCTTCCCCACCCTGTACATATATATATATGTATATGTATACATAAAGGCTGTCAAAATTAATGCCTTAGCACAGATTAATCCATCATCATGATTAATTTGATATAGATTTTAATGCAATTAAAGCTCTACCTACCGATGTGGCATTTCTCATAGCACTTAGTAAAAGTTTGAACATGAACAACCCGCCTCCCTCCAAAGCCCCGCTCACTTCCCCCCGCCTGAGCACTAACGCTCTCCTCCTCTCCCCTGATGCATGCGGTGGAAGCAGAGGTGGAGGCAGAGGTCCGGTCTGCTTCGGCGTGTCCGTGGACCCCTCCCTCAGTAATCAGACACTTCATCCACCTGCTGCAGCTCCTGTTTCATCAGTAGACCCTGAATTTAAGAGTGTGGTCTGTATTTAAGGGTGTGGTCTGTATTTAAGGGTGTGGTCTGTGCAGCGCTGGGTCAGTGTCTTCAGCTGATGAGGTGCCGAGGCGATGGACGCACGCACTGTGAACATGTGGCCTCCGTGAATTTTCCATGGACATTTGCGGTTTCATAGTCCATACATTTCTCATCCACATAATCCTACATGTGTGACACCAGGTACATGTACCTGTATGAGTCCCACCGTCAGAAAAGCTGAGCTTTATGCAGACCTGTTCAGTCCAGTACACCAGACTACTGGACTTTTATCTCCATCCTTCATTCATCAGACTCCTGTTTGTTCTCCTTAGTTGTTTTTTCTGTTCATAAATCTGTTTTTTCCTTCCACATGTGCATTTGAGTTCTATCCAAACACATCCTAGACAGCAGACTGTGATCAGTGACAGGAGGAGCAGCGCCAGTGAAGCATCAGATTCAGAGGGACACATATAGGATGCGGGACGGCAATAATGGATGATTGACAGGAGGCTCAGCCAGGTTTGGCCAATTATTTCATTTGGACCGAATAAAATGATTGGTCAGACTTTTATCACAAATATATGAGAATTAAACATTTTTGAGTTTCAATACCTGGTGGATTTCTTTTACATTTTAGTTTGACACACGCTTATTAGGAGCATTTGAAGATGACAAAAGAAAAATGTAAAAATGCCACATCATACGGTAGAGCTTTAACCCATCTGCAGTGCAGAATGACTCTGAACGTCTCTGCAAACACATTTGGGGCAGTTTGTCCAAGTAGAGTTACTGTTGCACATGTGCAGATGGGCAGTTAATCCAGTAGTGACAGGCAGCAGAACGGCATCCAGAGGGCAACAGCACGTTGGCCCTGTGGATGGAAATATGAGTAAATAAAAACCCAAGACAGTTGTTTAGTTGAAACTGTTGGAAGGGTTTAATAAACATGTTAAATACGTGTATATTCCCTTCTTTCTTGATTCTGTTTGCTCATTCAAAATGAAACGCAATTAATATAGTTTAAAAATGAAGGATACTGAATTGTGATTAACTTAAATGAATTCACAGCAGTCCTGTGATTAATCTGATTAAACATTGTAATTGTTTGACAGCACTAATGACTCAATATGCATAGGTGAAACTGCATAAAGCAGGTCAAAACTTCTTGAGGTGAAACAGTTCCTGTGTCCTCCATACTCATCCCTCACCAGTGGAGCTTGTTTTGTTATCAGTGTTTTGTAAAATTAGTTGCAATATCTAAGTAGGGAAGCTCAAGATGAAAATTCTTGGAACAAGTTCAATAATCTTAACAAGATTAAATCCCAATAATTAAACAAATGTAAAAAAAAAAAAAAAAAAAAAAAAGATCTTTCAAGATAAACATTTGAAATTCAAGTCAGTTTATCTAAGTCAGATATTTCTTTTTTGCAGTGTGTTAAAATGACCCCAGACCTCATCAACAGTAGCGTCTGTCTGTGGAACACGCCTGAAAATGACATCACATGACCACGGGGCTGAAGACACCGGCAGACATGGGAACGATCCCAAATGAGTCAAATAATAGCGTTCCTGCTCTGAATATAATCAGTGGTATCAGTATCAGAACAGCAGCTGCTAATGGAGAAAACAAGGATCCATGTTGAATTTAAAGCCGTGCTGTGGTCTAGTTTACATCCAGGAGTTGTGTGAGAGCAGTGGGATGAACCAGAGAAGGAACTGATGCACCAGCCAGGCAGAGGACGTCTGTGTTTGTTCACCTACAGTTTACAAAACCTGGGATTTTACAAACTAACTGGAGGACTGCACATGTCTAAGGCAGCCTTTAACTTTGATATATGCAGGAAATATGTGCAGAGGTTCTTAACTTCTAATAAAGACAGAAGCACATTACAGCCCTGCAAAAACAACAGAGCACAGTTCTGTGTGGAAGCTGCTTTGTGTGGTTTTGTTGCATCCATGCTTTCATTTGGATTAGTTTCTGGGATTTTTATGATGGTTTAATTTCTGTGGGGGAGACATTTGCATAAGCCATTTTAGTTTCTACACTCTCCTGAACAATGAGCTATTTACATTTTTTTTTGTTTTTTTTTTAATCTTTTTGGATGCAATCCATGCGTTTCCATGACAACTTTGATGCGGAACTTTAAATCCGCGCAAGTTCCACACAGACATATTGAAGGACGCGCACATTGACCCGAAATACGAAATAGCTGATATAAGGTAAAAAAAAAAAAAATACCCAACAAATATGATGTGAACCTGGAAGGAAGAGACTGCAGACCCTCCACCATCAGTCCAGTCCAGTTTGGATCAGTTCAGGTTCAGGTGAAAGACAACAACCAGGAAAGAGACGGAGATAAGACAGACGGTGTTTGGCCCCGAGGAACTACGGTAGTTCTACAACACTGACACTAGCTCTGTCTGTCTGTCTGTCTGTCTGTCTCTCTCTCTCTCTCTCTCTCTCTCTCTCTCTCTCATGCACACTGTATAACAGAGGAATAGAACCTGGAGACAGACCTTGAAAGTATATAAAGTTTCACTTTCGTTTCACGCCAGCGTTTGTTACATTAGTTATGGACCCCCCACCCCCCCTCCGGCTCTGACCAAAAAAAAATTATCCCCCCGACAAACCGCACCCTGCACACATGTGCATGTACACACAGTGTCCTAAACAGTTTGTTCTCTGTCCTAAAATAAATAATTTGTTTAATTTTTTGTTGTCAGTGTTTCTCCTCAGTTTGTTTCAACAGAATACCAGTTTGTCCTCTTGTTAATGTTGCACTTCATGTGGAATTTTTTTGTTATTTTTCTGCAGAATGTGAACTGACAGAACTGGGATTAGATTTGTGTTGTTTGTTCAAAACTACCTTTCAGAGAAAAGTGCAATACTAATGTTTAAAATACATTTAGTGATATTAAGAATTTATTTTATTTTCTATTTGATTTATAGCAGCAGAATTATATTCCTGTTTTTCTATATTCAAATTTTTTTAAAAAATTAGGGGAACATTTTTCAAAAATCCACAAATGCATTAATAGACACTTTTAGGGGTTTTCTTTCTTCCCGTACTGAACCGAAAAAAAACGAACCGTGGCTTTGAAAACCGAAAAGTTACCGAACCGAAAACTTTGTGTACCGTTCCAGGCCTGGTGCCCACCCAGTGTGAACATGTGACCCAGGGTGTGTTCTGTGTGTTCTGGGTTCTGTTGGTATTAACAGTGGAACTCTGTGTCCATTAATGTGGCAGTGAAGGACAGACAGAACATGACTGTGTGAGTGTTAGAAAACTAATTTTATCTAATTTTATCATATTTTGTAACAAAAATATGAAGTATAACAAGGAAAACAACAAAATATTCATAGAGGACTTTGAAATAACTCGGGTTTCTTACATAAAATTTGTAGGTGTTATTGGAGATGAAAAATTGAGTTGAAAATCCAATACTGATCTTGTTTGTAACAAATCATGAAGTCAGCTGGCATTTTGAACAGAGTCTGTTCACTGATAAATCATTCCTGTTTTGTGTCTTTTTAATTATTGCTTCATTTATCCTTACATTATTTATTCCAGTACTGTTTTGGTGCCGACCTGTCCCATGGATCTCAATAAGATTCTTCTAATTCAAAAGTAATTTTTCAGAGTGATCATCTTTTCTAACAGACTCCACTCATCTGCTCCTCTTTTCAGAAAATTCAATCTTCTCTCAGTTTTGGATGTGAACGTTTCCCAGACCTGTTGTCTTCATGTCCAAATATGGTCACTTAACTCATATTCTTCCCAAAGTTTTCCAGAACTTCTTTATGTTGTCTTCTGTTATTCACAATTATCCTACATGATATTCAAGCAAATTTGTTCTTCCATACTGCTGAACTTCTGTCTGTCAGTATTCTGTTAAATGTGGTGAAACCAAATCTGTGCAATAATCTACAACCTGAACTTCAATCAACATCTACTTTATCATTGTTTAAAAAGCATCTGAAAAGGACTGGAATTCATGAAAAAATGAAAGGCTGTATATCATTTGATTAGTATTTGATGATTTGTAATGTGATTTACATTTTTATTGTTTTTACTTTAGTTGATTAATTCAGTTCTATTGTATTTTTAATTCTTTTTTCTCTTTTTTCTTGTGTATTGTTCATTTCTGGTGGAGGTATTCATATAAATGAGGCTTTTTTGGCTTCTAACCTCTCTTGCACAATGATGCTACTTGTCTGAATGTTGTAGTTGGTTGTTTTTTTTTTTTTTTCTGTTTTATGATGTGCAGATCAAGGTTATAAATAGTTTTGGATTTTTAATTATAGTGTAGTTTCATTTAGTTTTGACTTTTTTTTTCTCTAATTCAGTTAGTTTGAATTAGTTTTTAGAGCAGGTTTGTTAGTTTTTATGAGTTGTTTTTTTCTGGATGCTTAATTTTAGTTTAGTTTAGTTTAGTTTAGTTTGGTTTAGTTTAGTTCTAGTATTAGTTTTAGTTATTTCATATATTTCATCTTCCTCTCCATCCTATTCAAAGAAATTAGTGGGGCATGGATCAGTGGGTGACCCTGGACACTTTATTTGGGGGTGGGGTTAGGGCGGCTCATTGACTGAGCACACACACAAACACATGTACAGTACAATGGATACATTCCCCATAGCAGGTTGGGGGGGGGTTATGTAGGTGGGGGTGTGATCCAAACATAACGTCACTTACATGAAAACGAAACTGAAACTTTCCATTCTTTCACCATTCGTACCGACTTCTATACCTCTGTTCTAACGCTGACCTTCAGTGGCAGCACCAGGATTTTAAAAGTGGGGGGGCAACTGGAGGGCAAAGAAAATGTTGGGGGGGCGGACAAAAAAATTTCACGCAGATTGCGAAATTAACGCTTTGCACTTTAGCGATATATATATATATATATATATATATATATATATATATATATATATATATATATATATATGTATATATATGTATATATATGTATATGTGTGTCTTTAATGCCTATCTGTTACACTTTATCTAGAGGGCAGTTTTAGGTCAAATCAGGTCATACTTAATGCATTGAAGGCATTTGTTAAAAACTCCAGCATGAACAACTCAGACTTTCTGTTCTGATTATTTAATCAGTACAATCTACTTTCACATATTTCTCTAAACACATCAGAAAAACATGCAGCACACAAACAGCAATGCCAATGTATGCAAGTGAATAAATGTTGAAAACCCAATAAAACTAACAGCCTAACCAACTACTCAAACCAAACGTATGTATAAATGGCTTCCACTCAGGGCCAGATTAACACTTCATTGTACCCTGGGCAACAATATTCAAGGGCTCCATCATCACAACCCCGGGATCCCTATAATCTGGCAAAATACAGAATAAATTCCAGGAATATATGTAAATATACCCCATACTCCAATATCTAACTATTATCAATTGCATTTTGATGTACAAATGTGTAAATGCTCATAGAACTATAAGTGCACCACTATAGCCTCTTGTCAAAGCCACTCACTTGCATATGATGATATGAAAACAAAACACATTAGCATCAGTATAATCTAAAACTGATCCACTACATTAGAAAGAGAGGGAAGTGTCCTCCATTTTCACACAAAATAAATAAGAAACCATTTCCAAAGTATCCAGTATTTATTAACTTTTTGCCGACACAAATGTATTGAATGGTCAGAAAAAGCCCACAGACAAAACACAAACATAATCTGATAGAATCACATATGAATTTTAAACAGAAATCCCCTTGTCACCTCAGAATTCAACAAGACAGTTAAAGTAAGTGCAGTGTAAACATCTTGAAATCTGCTTTCTCTCAACAAAACATATCTCAACATTTTCATGGAGCCACCACAAGGAAAAAATATAATACAGTATAATCTGCTAAAATAAACATTTTGGTCCCAGTTTAACTTTTAAACAGAAAACACATCACAATTCAAGGCATGTCAAGGCAAGGGTTAAACATTTTAATACTAAATACTACATATACTAAATACTATAAACATCTGGAAAACTGTCAGTTTCTCTCAAAGAAATACTGATCTGACCAATACAAAACTTCCCACTTAGCTGCTTCTCCATGTTCGCAATGTTTTGATTCGCGTACGTCGCGTATGTCGCGTAGTTCTTGACGTCTCACATCCCGCTCAGTGCACGCACGTTGATTTGCGTCACCGCTGATTCGCTTTTTGGACTGACCAATGAGGAGAGGGTCTCAGCTCACGGTCACAGACAGCAGGAGCAGGGTTTGTGTGCAGTGCAATGGCTCCGGGCAGCGGACAGTTTCATTTATAAGCAAAAGATAACCAGATATTTTCGTTATGCCCGAGCTACCCAGGGCCCTTCAGAGGTTGTGGGCCCCTGGGCAATTGCCCGGTTGCCCATATGGTTAATCCGGGTTTGCTTCCACTACAGGCACATGTATAGAATCACTGACAACATCTGGAGGCTTAGGTCCACTTTCATACTGACCGCTGTAATCTTCTAGCAGAAATTTAAACTGAGTGATAAAACAGACCTGAACAGTTAACAAAACTATTTGGAATTAATAGGTGGGTTCAAAACATAAAAAACTAGTCCTTTTGCTACTCGTGCTAATTGAACAGTGACCAGCTGGCCTTTGAGAGAACCCTCTGTATGTATTAGAAGTGGATCAAAATGTGTTATGTACGCTTTCATTGATGGATTTTTCATATTTCTTCTTTGCCTGAATTTTTCCAAAGATTTGCCCAAATCTGGGTGGGGGGGCAACGGGGGGGGGGGGGGGGGGGGGGGGGTTGTGACTGGGGGGGTATTTGCCCCCCCATGCCCCCCACTGCTGATCTTAGACGAAATTTCACATGTTCTATCCTATAGCAACACTGACAAAGACGAAAACTAAGGGAATTTTAGACAGTATTTTTTATCTGTGTTAGTTAGTTTTGTAAACACACAATTCAGTTTCAGTTAGTTATTGTTTTTTTTCTTTTAATTCAAGTTTTTGTTTATTTCAGTTAATGAAAATGTTCTTTCAATTGTAGTTTTCCTCATTTCGTTCGTTTTCGTTAACAATAATAACCTTGGTGCAAATAAATAAAATAAATTAAAACACTGGTTTCAAATGCAGATCAGACTGTAGAGCCAAGTGTACACACACACACACACACACACATACATCCATTCCCAGATAGCTTCACCTACTGTGACCTTTCTGTTTCCACTGTGATGGCGTGTACTGGAACCATGTATGACAGCCATGACAGATGAGACAGATGGACCATGGGAGGTCTGGGTGCTGTGGACTGGGTGTAAACAGGCCTGTTGAGCCGCATTCTGTCATAAATTCCATTCTGTAATAAAAGTTCAAAGTGTAATAAGAATGTCACGTCATCTTGTAATAAAGCCGCATTATTAATAAACTGACGCATTTTGTAATAAACTACCTCAGTGCATTATGTTGTAAATTTTTTCACATTATGTAGTAAGCTATTACAATTTGAGAAATTTATTACAAAATGCACTTGACACATTTTTATTTTCAGGAAACTGTAATGTGCTAAATTAATCTTTAAACTGTGGTTAAAGTTCAGATTCCATTACCTGTAGCTCCTGTGACTAATTTCTTCTAAATTGCTCTGAAATTATATTAATTTGGATTGTTATTACATAATGAACCATGTTATTACATTTTTTAAAATAAAAATGTGTCAAGTGCATTTTGTAATAAATTCCTCAAATTGTAATAACTTACTACATAATGTGAAAAAATTTACTATATAATGCGTTGACATAGTTTATTACAAAATGTGTCAGTTTATTGCATAATGCGGCTTTATTACAAGATGACGTGACATTCTTATTACATTTTGAACTGTTATTACAGAATGGGAATTTATGACAGAATGTGGCTCAACAAGGGGACGGAGACCGGCTCCATATGGATCAGAACTGGACAACCGCCCCCCCACCCCCCCATAGCGGAGCAGGACGTCTCCACAGACTGTTTCAGTGAATCATGTGAACGACTGAAGCTCATTGCAGACATTAAGTCCAGTTTCGTCCTCTGCATTCGACAGCTTATACAGTATACGTCTCAGGTCACTTTTTGTCTTGAACCCGTACAGACTCAGCGCTACTTTTGTGTCAGTTTACAAATGAATTTTTCTCTATTTGACCTTTCTAAAGTGTTTTATCACCATTTATTATAATATAATCCTCTGTATTTTCCATTTTTCACTGTAAAGCAGGCCTGTCAAACTCATTTTAGTTCAGTTCCATATTCAGCCCAATTTGATCTGCAGCGGGCCGGACCAGAAAAATAATGACTGAATAACCTATAAATAATGACAAAGCCAAGTTTTTCTTTTTGTTTTAGTCCAAAAATAACCCAATTAAATTATGAAAATATTTACATTTTACAAAAAAGATGTGAATAACCTGAAAAAACAGAAATTTCATTTGAAAAAGTTGTGCAATTTTAGCACTGTTCTGCCTGGACTTCTTATTTCTACATGTGCATTCACACACAGTGTTCCATAAACATTTGGGAACAGACAGAATATTGTTCAAATGTTGGAGTTTGAACTAAAATGTGAACAGTTTCTCCAATATTCCATCTGTTATTCTGAACACAACTGCAGATCCCAGTGGATCCATAAATGCACCAAACATTTAGGAACAGGCAGAATATTGTTCAAACTGCACAGTTCAGGTTGTTCATCTGTGTTTTTATTTATGGATTTATTTGCATTTTATTGTGAAAGAATAGTTTTGTAAATGTAAATATTTTCACAGTGTAATGTGCTGTAAAGCATGTATTTTTCTGTATTTAATTTCCTATATTTAATTTAGATGCTTTTTAAAACTCAGTAAATTCAAAGGTTATTATATTACAACAGAAAAACTGAAGAAACAGTGTCTTTTTCAGTCCAATCTCTCCTTAACTGAACATAAACCCAGTGTGTCCATCCACTGTCGTTGATCCAACTCCATGGGTTTGACTGGTGAATCAATGTTGTAGAAGATGACAGTGTTTCCACGGTAACTACAGAGCCTCCGTATGCCCAAATGGGTCATATCTGATGACCATGAAAAGACGACAAACTGTATTTTACACCAATTATTGACATGTATTGATAGGATTAATGGATCAGAAGTTGTTAAACATTTTAGATCGGTAGATTCTTTTGGTCACCAGTGGTTGTTTGGGTCTTTATGGGTTAAAGTTGGTAACGTAGCCGTAGTAACTGTTAGCACAGGTAAATGACATTTGCTGAAGAGATTTAATGTATTTTTATTTCCATCACAACCTGACATTTGGTAGATTTTATCATTGTATATGTGTTCTATGCTAGGGCTGTGTATTAGCAAGAATCTGGCAATACGGGACAAATCATAATATTAGGACCACGATACGATATATCACTATATATCACAATACTGTTAACAAGGTCATATTTTTTGTCTGTTTTGTTTTTTCTTCTAACAGAATATTTCCTGGAAAAATGTAATTATACCAGAAATATGCACAAATACTAAACACATTTTTATTTGAGCAGAACAGGATTTAACACAATAAAACAAAACTTTCCTCAGTAAAAACAAAATTTTGTTAATAATAATAATAATAATAATAAATAAATAAATAAAATGACGTTGACAGACATTACAGTTTAAGACCCTTCTCAAATATTCATATTCTAATAGTTGTGAAAAGAATGCGTAGTGCACAATCCCTGAATCATCCAACATCATAACATTTTTTTTTATGCAATCCCAATAAAGAAATTAACATCTGCCTCTCAGACAGTAAAAAGTGCTTTTAGGATGATTGAAATAACCATTATTATTTAAAAAATAAATAAATAAAACAGTCTTATCATTTTAAAAAACAATATCCCAATACTATATTTTTACGTTTTCACTACGGGGCCTCTGAACGTCCAAATATGGTCATATCTGACGACCACGAAAAGATGAAGAACTGTATTTTACACCAATTATGTACATGTATTGATAGGATTAATGGATCGACAGGTATTTTTTATATCAGCTGATGGTTCTGGTTGCTGGTGGATATTTGGGTCTTTGTGGGTTAAACTGTTGCCTTGTTTTAACCAAAGCCAATCATGTGAGTATAACTGTACACTGACAAAGGAACTGGTTCTGTTTGTGTTTCTGTGCAGAGGGTCTGGCGGTGGGCGTTGGATTCGGAGCCATTGGAAAGACTTCATCTGCTACTTTTGAAAGTGCCAGGTGAGGTTGAATCAATGACTAATAAGACCAGGAGCTGTGTGACGCTGCTGACATCTAGTGGATGTATGTGGTACTGCAGACTACAGTGACAGTTGAATACACGACTGTTTTCTAACTGTTTACTATCCTCCAGTCTGGTCATCCAGTCACTAATCATGGAGATACACTCCCTCTCTTACTAATGAAATAAATAAATACTCTTACTATTATTATTATTATTATTATTATTATTATTATTATTATTATTACTATTACTTTATTTTTTTTACTTTTTTACTTTACTTTTATTATTATTTTTTTTTAATTTTTGGTTTTCCCCTTTAAGTCGCTTTGGAAAAAAGCGTCTGCCAAATGCATGAATGTAAATGTAATGAAATAATCCACTGGTGTCAAACATGCGGCCCGGGTCCAAATCTGGTCCGCCAAAGGGTCCAGTCCGGCCCTGGGATGAATTTGTGAAATGCAAAAATTACACTAAGATATGAACAATCCTTTTAGTTCAGGTTCCACATTCAGACCAGTTCAATCTCCAGTGGACAGGACCAGTCAAATACTATCAGAATAACAGAAAAATAATGACAACTGACAATGTTTCTCTTTGTAAATATAAATGTTTTCATGTATTTACACTAAAACTAAGTATAATTTCATTAAAAAATGTGGATAACCTGAACAAATATGAACAACCTGAAATGTCTTCAGAGAAGTCAGTACAATTTTAACAATATTCTGTCTGTTATTAAATGTTTTGTGTCTCTGTAGATCCACTGTGATCTGTACGTTCTAATGAACATGTGGAAATGATAAACTGAGGCAGAATAATGTGAAAATTACACTGATTTTTTCAGTTTGTTCATGTTATTCACATTGTTTTAAAGAATAGTTTGTAGATGGAAACCTTTTCATTGTTTTTGCTCTAAAGCATAGAGAAAAGTTTGGAGTTGACATTATTTCTATATTATTCTGTTCTTATTTTCCTGGTTGGGCCCACTGCAGATCAGATTTAGCTGAGTGTGGAACTGAACTAACATGAGTCTGACAGCCCTGCTCTAGAACAAAACAAACTTCACCAGCCTTTGATAAGAGAACAAAGCACAAAAATGTTCGAGAACAGAATGTCATTACTAACTGTTTGGAACTGGGACTCATTTGGTCACAGGTGATTTACTGATGTGTATAAATAGGAATAAAAAGACAAATAATGTCTGAAAACCAAATTATTACCCCTTCATGTTCAACAGTGTATTTGTAGTGGTCTCTTTCATATGTTTCTAAATATTAAACACATTCTAATGGCCTAAATGTCTTTTCTTTTTGTTAAATTCTGCATTTTTTGTTGGTTTGTTTTTTTATTTGTTCATATTTTGTCACTTTTATCTCCACTGCCAGAGAAGCAAAAAGAAACAATAAGTTTGGACTCTGACTGACTGATGTTTTTTTTTTTTTTTTTTTTTTTTATCCCTTTAGAAACCTGGCCATTGGTATTGGCATCCAGAATTTCCCAGAGGGTTTGGCGGTGAGCCTGCCACTCCGCGGCTCAGGGGTCTCAACATGGAAAGCCTTCTGGTATGAGGGGGTGGGGGGGCTATATCTTAACCCTCCGGTATCTGAGTGCACTTTTTACGCACACTTTGCACTTCATGTTAAAAAACTTCATATTATTTTTCACAATTTAAATAAGGTTAGAATTCAAAAGTTGTTCATTTTTGCATGATCTTTAAAATTCTCACCACCAAGTAAAATGTGCACATTGGAAACAAAAGAAAATGACCAGACTAGCATCTGTCTGCCAGGTGTGCATAAAATGCACTATTTCTAACATTAGAACCACTGTTTTTGATGCAAAGCCTTTAAGGCATAAATCCTGCTTTTACTGAGATCTGGGCTTCATTTGAGAGGGGAGGGGCTAAAGTAATTTATTAAAGTTGTTAATGTTGGAGTTAATCATTGACATATGCCAGGCTGCAAAAATCAAATAATAAGTAATCCAATTTTTATGTAGTATTTTTGAAAAAAAAAACTCATATTTTGTGCTTATTGCATAAAAAAATGTAGTGACATCATGATGAAAAGAGATCGTTTAAAGGGTTAAAAAAAAAAAGTAAAATGAATGATTATTTGATCTGTATGATTAGGGCTGACCTGGATTTACAAAAATAAAATCAAATTAGAGCAGAAAAATAAATCAATATATAATGTTTAATAGTTTGATTTATAGGTGTGCATTTTATGCACACTTGGTGACAGATGCTAGTATTTTTGAACATTTGACCTAGCGCCAAAAATAATAATGCAAATTAACCAGTGTTGGAGTTAATCACTGACATATGCCAGGAGGAAAAAATCTAATAATATGTGATCCACTTTTTATGTAGTATACTGAAAAAAAATATTTTTTTGTGTTTTTTGCATCAAAAAAAGGGTTTGTTTCCATTACAAACACGGCATTTAAAGGGTTAAAAAATGTGACAGTTATTGAGTATTTGGTATTTTTTTTACGGCTCAAGTTGATGAAATAGAAAAAAGTGTAAAAGAATTAAAAACAAACTGTATGAACATTTTTTTGACATTATTCCACAAGTGTGCCAAAAAGGCACACTTAGTGCTTAGTCAGGGCCTTGGTGGACGGGATACCAGAGGGTTAACGAGGTGAAGTTACATGAATGCTAATTAAACATGTCCATCTGTTTGAACTGCTGTGTTCCCACTCCAGGTATGGTCAGCTCAGTGGGATGGTGGAGCCGGTCGCTGGACTTCTGGGCGCCGTTGCAGTGGTTTTAGCAGAACCTCTGTTACCATATGCGCTGGCGTTCGCTGCCGGGGCGATGGTCTACGTGGTCGTTGATGACATCATACCTGAAGCTCAAGTCAGGTGAGAAGGAAGGGATGAACAGTTCATGTCCGTACCATAGATTCTATATAAAAGGTAGAACACAGGTGTCAAACATGCGGCCCGGGGGCCAAAACCAGCCCCCCCCCACCGAAGGTTCCATTCCGGCCCTGCAGGATGAAAGGTCATAACTGAACCTGAACAGTCCAGGTTGAACAAATCCTTTTGGTTCAGGTTCCACATACAGACCAATGGGATCTACAGTCAAAAGAACAACACAATAAACCAGAAATAATGACAACCACACATTTTCTTTGTGAAAAATTAAGTGGAAAAAATTTAAGTGAAAAAAATAAGATTACACTGTGAAAATATTTACATTTACAAAACTATTCTTTCACAATAAAATGCAAATAAATCCATAAATAAAAACACAGATGAACAACCTGAACTGTGCAGTTTGAACAATATTCTGCCTGTTCCTAAATGTTTGGTGCATTTATGGATCCACTGGATCTGCAGTTGTGTTCAGAATAATAACAGATGGAATATTGGAGAAACTGTTCACATTTTAGTTCAAACTCCAACATTTTCACAATATTCTGTCTGTTCCCAAATGTTTATGGAACACTGTGTGGAAATGGACATGTAGAAATAAGAAGTCCAGGCAGAATAGTGTTCAAATTGCACTAATTTTTCAAATGAAATTTCTGTTTTTTCAGGTTATTCACATCACACAATTTAATTTAATTGTTTTTTTTTTTACTAAAACAGAAAGAAAAACTTGGCTTTGTCATTATTTATAGGTTATTCAGTCATTCTTTTACTGGTTCTGGCCCACTGCAGATCAAACTGGGCTGAATATGGAACTGAACCAGAATGAGTTGGACAGGCCTGGGGTAAAGCTTCCACATGGATTTGTCTGTAGTTCAGATCCGTCCCATGGATACGGATTCTTAAGTCTCAGTCCATTATCTGTAACTGATGCAGTGAGGAGCTTCTCATTTAATCAACATCCATCAGTTTAATGGTTTAATGTGTCCTGATGAACAGGTGAGTTCTTTGAACTTTCACCTTTCCAGTTCATCAGGCTGGAACCCTCTGCTGAAATGTGGACGTGCTGGTATTTGTGTGGGTGCTTTTTGGAACCAGCCTTAAGTGGATGTTATGGGACCAGCAGGTTCTCAGGTTCTACTTGTGTTGTCTTCACTGTTGAGGAATAGTCCCATCTCCACATTAAATATCTCGGCAAGTTAACAGGACCAATATTTTGGCAGATATTAGTCATTCTGGAATACAACAGCCCTACAGTCCTGTTGTGGGAGCTTAACGGCAGCTTCTATGAATAAACAAAGCAGAACTTCTCGCTGTCTTTATCGTTTTTACTGATGAAAAATACTAGTCCAGTGCCTCAGAACAATGACTAACAGTTCATAAACAATCTCTCCTCTGTTTTTAACTGACAGTTCCTTCCTCTATGGTTCGAACCTTGACCTCCTTTCAACTGACATGTAAACAAAAACGCCCCCATGTGGTTTAAATGTGAACATCACATACCAGTAATAAATGAGATCATGTATAGAAGTAACTTTACTTTGAACTACATCTTTAATACTATCTATCTAATATATTTAAACTATCTGAATGTAAATTATGAAATATAACCCATAAATAAATCATAATGAACAAAGGATACAACACACGTTGCTAAGGCCATGGCAGCTGACAGGAAGCGCAGTACCACACTGCATGATGGGAAATAAAGTTAAAAACAGAAACAACGCATTCACTAACTTCAATCCCTAGATATCAGTATTAATATATTAATTGTTATTTAAATTTTAAAGATTGATTTACCAAACAATTTTTATGTCAGTACTTAGAAAATGTAGACTAACATTTTTTCTCAGAAGTCAGCTCCCCCTAGCATAAAAACTACCACATCTAGAACCCAGGGTTCCCCAAGGGCTGATGCACTAGTACAATAATAATAATGACATTTATATATAGTGTACACTATAGATACACTTTAGATATAAAGTGTGTTGATCAATATTTCCTTTCTGTAATATTCTTCAAAGAAAGAATCAAAATGATCTTAAAATTTTTTTCTGAAACTTTTCTGAGAAATTAAGAGCGTACACTGGAGAACGACACATTTATTTATATATATATATATATATATATATATATATATATATATGTATACACACACACACACACACACACACACACACACATAGTTAAACAAACCAAACCAAACCCAGTACCCCTGCCTCACCCTTGGGGGGCAGGGAAACAACTGTGGGTCTTGAAATCTCAGCTTCATTCTGCAGATACAAACATGGCACACATGAGAGAAAGATACAGTTCTCCATATCTGGAACTCTGTTCTTGGTCTTCTTTTCAAGGCCTACCCTGTATTTTACCTGCCACTTCTGCAGTATATTACCAGTATATAGATTTGAGGAAAAAATGTGTGTATGTGTGTGTGTATATATAAATAAATAAATGTATGTATGTATAACATATTACATTTTATTATATATTACATATATATGTTTCCATTTCTGCTCAGTCCTTTTGTTCAGTGTAAGTTCTGTAGATGGTGAAGCGTTCATACTTGGTCATTAAAAACCCAAATCCCTGTCACGTCTGAAGGAGCCTGTGTAAACTGATCCCACTGTGTTTGTCCTCAGTGGAAACGGGAGGCTGGCGTCCTGGACGTCCATCCTGGGCTTCGTAGTGATGATGTCACTGGACGTCGGGCTCAGCTGAGATCACCGCTGACAACCGTCACCATGTCAACGCAGCGCTCAGCTGTGGTGTGTTGACAGTAACTGCTGACACAAAGGGGACCAAATCTGTTGTTTGATGACTTGTTGCTACTTGAAATTGATGCAGAACTGTTTTCATTACTGTACAAAGGAGTGTTTTCCTTCCATGTTGAGTCATTTAATCTGTTTTTTATGGCAAATACCTCCTTTTGGAATGAATCAGTTTCTATTTAATGAACGTGTTTCATGTGTCCTGCCTTCTGAGCTGTTGGATGGAGGTGTTCATTTTAAAAACCCTTCCAGTTCAGACTGAATGAATGTCTTAGTTTTACTGTTTCTAATGTCTGCGTGTCCTCACAGTGACACTAGCTGAAGTCTGATTTCGAACTTGAATTCTTTGTAGTGCAGATGAAGATCAGCCCGTCACACCAGTGTGTGCAAGTGTGGGATTTGTAGTTTTTTTTTTCAGCTACAGCCTGTTATCCTCAAACATGTCAGTTGTTTCCAGTCTTTCATCCACAGACTGGATCCTGTCTGTACTTAAATCTGACCTTCCACATGGGACTTTTGTACCTATGACAAGCACTCTGCATTACAGAGTTTGCATTTGTCTCCCTCTTCTGCCATCTACTGGCCAGCTGGGAGAAGTACATGTAACAGTTTAGTTCTAATAATTTCCTACCAAGTCAAACTATTTGTATAAATAAACACCTGGTTCTCAGTTTCCTGTGTTTTCGCTTCTTTGGTATTAATAGGACCGTTCCATTTATCACATGCTTTTCAAACAGAAGTGTAATCAGATCATTTGACCTCTTTAACCCTTTCATGCACAGTGGTCACTCCAGTGGACAGTTCTTCTCCAGCTGTTCTCTTGTATATTCATGGGTTTTGTTGTTTTAGTTCCATATCAGCCAACATAGTGGACACTTTTGCACCATCCCATAATACCAACTTTGCTGTTCTAGATAAACCTGATCTGCACTAACATGTTTGAGTGTAAATCAATTGCTAATAAAAATTGGGAACATGATAAAATGTGAAAAAACCTCACATTAGCTGCATTACAAATGTTTTGATCTTGTAGATCACTTTCTGATATTCAAAAATTAAACACATAGTATCCAGCGGCGTGGACATTTTTGGAACTCCACAAAAAAGTATGAAGTTAGATTAGTTTCTTTATTGCTTTAACCAAAAAAAAATATTTTCATAAAAAAAAAAAAAAAAATTCAATTAATAAAAAAAATTCACTTCAATCAAGGAAAAAAAGTCTTCAAATACAATTTTTTGTATCGTAATTTTTTTTTCCATTATAAACACTTTTTTTTTTCTTTTTCACTTAAAGCAATAAAGAAACAAATCTACCTTCATAAGAAAACAGGTTTGTAAAAAAAAAAAAAAAAATCATTTGCATTCTTTTTTCATGCCTAAAGAGGAATAAACACACTCAGGAAATAAAATCTCGACTAAGGTTCTCATAATTCATGCATGAAAGGGTTAAACCAACAGGATTACTTCATCGGGGGAATGTTTTGTGAAGAATAACCCACTTGTCTGAAAATAACCCTGGTGATAAACACATCCTTGTCTTCCAGAGGCTCCAGGGTCACAACTGTTCAGAACACAAACATTCACAGGCCACTTTTCACACATTTAATTCAACACATCATTACAAGTAAGTCACTTCTGCTCCGACACATACACATAAAGTCATGACCTCCTTTACATCAGCACTGGGACGGGGACGGGCTGGTGCTGTAAGTACTTCAGAAGTCTGGGAGGCATCTCCAACTGGTCGATGCAGTGGATCTTGTTGATCTTTTTGAGGTATCTTCGAACGGCGAGTCGGCACTGTGACGTCAGAGCCTTTGGAGTTCCTGGTTACACGTGAAAATGAAAAAAGAATCCTGTTTCAGATATTCCCAGGGCTACACGGTCAAATACTGCTAAATATTCTGAACATGAGAAGCATATTTGGCAACTGACGGACTGTTTTTTAAAATCATATCCAACATCAATGAATATCTAACACAGGGGTGTCAAACATGCGGCCCGGGGGCCAAATGTGTCCCGCCAAAGGGTCCAGTTCGGCCCCTGGGATGTTTTTGCCAAGCGCAAAAATTCCACTGTCTTGAATTGAATTAAGCAAAAAAAATTTTAGCTTTAATTAAGGAAAAAAAAAATCTTCAATTAAGTAAAAAAAAATCTTCAATTAAGCCAAAAAAAAATCTTCAATTAAGGAAAAAAAAAAATCTAAAATTTAGCAAAAAATCTTGAATTAAGCAAAAAAAAAAAAAATCTTCAATTAAGTAAAAAAATCTACAATCAACAACTTCATTTTTTTCCTTTGTTTTAGTGCAAAAAATCACATTAAATTCAGAAAATCTTTCCATTTCCAAACTCTCCTGTACCAATAAAATGTGACTAACCTGAACAAATGTGTCCAACCTGAAATGTCTGTATTAAATTCAGTCCAGTTTGAACTCTTTTCTTCCTGTTCCTCAGTGTTTAGTGTCTTTGGAGATCTGATCCAGAATGCACATGGACTAATGAGAAGTGGAGGCAGGAGATTGGGAAAACTGCACTAAATTTTCTTATGTTTTTTTAATTTAAATTTCAGTTTTTTCATGTTATTCATTTATTTTTTTGGATAGTTTATAAAAGTAAGTATTTTCATAATTTAATGGGATTTTTTTACACTAAAACAACAACATAAATTCAAGACTGTAGAATTTTTGTACTTGGCAGAAACATCCCAGGGGCCGAACTGGACCCTTTGGCGGGACACATTTGGCCCCCGGGCCACATGTTTGACACCCCTGCTCTAAATAATCTGTAATTAATTTCACAACCTTCACAGATTTTTCATGACAGTTGAATCCATTAAATGAATTCCAAAGCCTGGCTCGTCTTCACTGCCTTTTAACGGTGGATGTGTGGTGCGTTCACCTCTTTCCTGCAGAAGCAGCTCCACGGCCTCGTTCTGTTTGGTGGACTTCTCGATGATCAGCGTAGGGAGGTAGACGTTTGCACCGAAGTCGATGAGCAGCTGGATGTACTCCACCCCACAGCCGTGCCTCAGACACATCTCTAGGACAGTTTTGGGCTGTTTGATGGAGCTGAGCTGCTTAGTGTCGGTGCAGTTGTAGTCAGGGTCTGCGCCGTACAGCAGCAGCAGTCTGAAACACTCCATGTGTCCGTAAACAGCGGCCAGGTACAGCGGTCCGCTGGACACTCTGGAGCTGGACGTCCACAGTAACACTTTGGAGCGGGAATTCACCTCAGCCCCGTGTTTAAGCAGCTCCTTTAAAATGTCCACGTCCCCCTCCCGGGCGGCGGTGAGGACAGGGGAGCAGTTATTGGACGAGCTCCCGTTGGGGTCGGCGCCAGCTCTGAGGAGCGCTAACACACAGTTCAGGTACTTCCCTCGAACGGCGGCGAACAGAGGCGTCTGGGCCTTGATGTCCACGGAGTCCACCCCTGCCCCGTGGACCAGCAGAACCTGCACACAGCTCACATGACCTTTGGACACGGCAGCGTGGAGGGGCGTGCCCGCGACGCCCCAGCCTCCTCTGCAGTTGATGACCTTCTTGTAGATTTCTTGGCAGAGCATCTCATCAAGGAGACGGTCATTGTTTTGTAAAACAACCTGCCTGAGCTCAGATATTTCACAGCTGTCTTCTTCTTCTTCACTGGTCCTTAGTCGAAGCATAGACTCAGCTGCAGAAAAGCAGAAAAGCAATGGAGTCAAACAGATAGAAATGGGACTAGTGTATATGTGGGTGTATTAGGGATGTAACGATTACCGGTATAACGATAAACCGCGGTAAAATCACAGACCGTTAGTATTACCGTTTAAATTCTAATTCTCATGATAACTGTGTTTGATTACCGCACTGTTCCAGAGAAAACCCGATGTAAAGATCTGCTTTAATGTCAAATATTTGAGTATAGTTTAAATTTATTACAATTTTAATTTTCTATACCTAATATTTGGAACCAATATTCACTTTTAAAGTCTGTGAAAAGGTTCATTAAGCATCTGTGTGTTATTTATGTAATAAATTATATACATTTTTCAAATTGGATTTTATCTTTTTTTGTGTTTTTTGTCCTTTTATGTTTTTATAGTAGGTTAAAGTGAACAAATAATAGACAGATGATAAAGATGAAGTTGTGCTGAAAAAACAGATCCCAAACATGGGTATAGTAAACATTTGTTTCTATAGTATATAAAGGCCAAATTAAAAGGACTGAAAAACAGACAAAATAGACTCAGACCACTAAGGGTTAATATTGGAATGTTTCTGACACAGAAGGGACAGTGGGACTATTATTTTATTTGGTTGTTGTTGTTTTTTTTTTTTTTTTTTTTTTTAATTCAACTTGGTTAAATTATTTCAGTGTGTGTATTTGTACTTTTTGAACATTTTGAGCCTAATTTCAACAACACTGCGATAATAATGATAATCGTGATAATTTTGGTCCCAATAATCGTGATATGAAATTGTCATATGGTTACATCCCTAGTGTGTATGTGTGCATGTATATATTAGGGGTGCAGTGGTACAGGTAGCCCATGGCATGCATAGATGAGATGTGACAGTGGAACAATTTAAACCTTGGTGAGTTATAAAGCCAAACCCCCTAATCACTGTTGTGTTGGTACAACAGTGATTGGACATGAACTTGCGGGGGGCGGGCTTTTGCCTGCCTGAACAGCCACACATACTCAGCGACCTGTAAAGCAGTACATAAAGCAACAACACAAAAAAAATTATAAGTGGTCACACAAAATCCACAAACAGCTGACAGCTGCAGTTTGAAATACTAACGTATTTTTGGTCAAGGAAGAGACTAATGAAAACGGCAAGTTGATACGACCAATATTTTGGGAGATGTTAGTAATTTTGGACTACAATAGATAATACAATTTATAATCACGTTGCTATGTCCATGACAGTTGAGAGGAAATGTAGTACTACACTGCATAACGGAAAATGAAGTTAAAAACAGGAACAACACATTTACTAACTACAGTCCCTAGATATTGGTATTAATATATTAATTGTTGTTTAAATTTTAAAGAATGATTTACAAAAAACAATTTTTGGTCAGAACTTATAAAATATAGACAAACATCTTTTTCCAAAAGTCAGCTCTCTCCAGCATAAAAACTACCACACTAGTATACATCCAATCCTCATGAACAGGACAGCTTACAGCTGTAGACATGATGCGTCCAAATATTAATGTCCATATAGTTTAGAAACTTTTGAAGATTAGCCAAAAGAAATCTGAAGTGATGATCCTGAACATTCCAAATCCTTCCCCAATCCAGGGAACTGGAGAAAATCTGCCTCCTACTGATACCTTCACATACCTAGGTAGTGCTGTCAGTTATGACGGAGGTGCAGATAAAAACATCAGCAACCGTCTCAGCAAAACAACAAATGCATTTCACATTCTAAACAGTATATGGAGGTCACAGCAGTACTCAACAAAAACCAAACTTAGACTTTATCAAAGCTGTGTCTTCTCAGCTCTGTTATATGGCTCCGAATGCTGGAGAATGACAAAGGAAGATATGAACAAACCGTCAACTTTTCAGACCAAAAGCCTCCGTAGAATCCTCCACATTTTCTGGCCAAATACGATTTCAAATGAGGAATTGTACAAGAAATGCAAACAAGAGTGTATGGAAACCATCATCCTCAGAAGGAGATGGAAGTGGATTGGACATGTGCTGAGGAAAGACCAAATGACAGAAGAACAGCACTCCACTGGACACCAGTAGGGAGGAGAAAACAAGGACCACCTAAGATCACCTGGAGGAGGACGGTGGCAAAAGAGCAGGAGAGTTTGAACCACACATGGGACAGCATCCAGAGAGCAGCCCAGGACAGATGGAGGTGGAGAACTTCTGTTGCTGCCCTACATGAGGGACTGGCATTAAGGGCAGTAAGGAAGTTTAGAAACATCAATATTTCCTTCAAGTTTAATGGGAGATTTTTCTTCCTTAGTGAGATGTGAAGGAAGTAGATGGTTAGTTGTGGTAGAAAATTATTACTTACAGTCAGAGCACGAAAAATACTTTAGAAAGTTAGAGATAGACCATTTAAAATCAAAGTCATGGATGAAAAATAAAATAAAATAATTGTTGAGAGAAAAGAAGTCAAAACCATCTCTGAGGCATTGTGGAAAAAGATGACAATTTAAACCAAACTAACCAATGCACTGATATTAATCCCAATATAAAACTCTATTATGACATTTGCCTGAATTCAACAGCTCCACATACTTCTCTCTCTCTCTCTCTCTCTCTCTCTCTCTCTCTCTTTCTCTCTGTGTATATATATTAGGTCTGTAACGGTACACGTACCGAACCAAACCGTTTCAGTACACACCTGTTCGGTTCGGTACACAGCTGTACTCAAATGGCACAGAATGATGAGAAAAAGAAAAAGGAATGAAAGATGTTGTTTGATGCAGAACTTTAAATCCACGCAAGTTCCACATGGACATATGGAAGGAGCACACATCGACCCGAAATACGAAATAACAGCTGATACAAGGTAAAAAAAAACAACAAATATGATGTGAACCTGGAAGGAACAGACTGCAGACCCTCCACCATCAGTCCAGTCCAGTTTGGATCAGTTCAGGTTCAGGTGAAAGACAACAATGAGGAAACAGACGTTAATAAGACGGACGTTGTTTGGCCCCTAGGAACTACAGTAGTTCTAAAACACTGACACTAGCTCTGTCTCTCTCTCTCTCTCTCTCTCTCTCTCTCTCTCTCACGTACGCTGTATAACACAGGAATAGAACCTGGAGTTGGACGTTGAAAGTATATAAAGTTTCACTTTCCTTTCACGCCAGCGTTTGTTACATTAGTTATGGACCCCCCACCCCTGACCAAAAAACAAAACAAAAAAATCCCCCTGACAAATCGCACCCTGCACACACACGCGCACATACACAAAGTACCCTAAAGAGTTTCTTCTCTGTCCTAAAATAAATAATTTGGTTAATTTTTTGTCAGTGTTTCTCTTCAGTTTGTTTAAACATAATACCAGTTTGTCCTCTTGTTAATGTTGCACTTCATGTGGAATTTTTTTGTTATTTTTCTGCAGAATGTGAACTGACAGAACTGTGATTAGATTGTTGTTGTTTGTTCAAAACTACCTGTCAGGGAAAAGTGCAATACTAATGTTTAAAATACATTTAGTAATATTAATAATTCATTTTATTTTCTATTTGATTTATGGCAGCAGAATTATATTCCTGTTTTTCTATATTTTATTGTGTCCAAAAATTGGGGGAAAATTTTTCAAAAATTCATAAATGTATTAAAGACATTTTGAGGGGTTTTCTTTCTTCCCGTACTGAACCGAAAAAAAAAAAAAAAAAAATGAACCGTGGCTTTTAAAACCGAAAATGTACCAAACCGAAAATTTTGTGTACCGTTACAGGCCTAATACACACACACACACACACACACACACACACACACACACACACACACACACACACACACACTACTTTTCAAACCAATTATTAATGCACATCTGTTAATAACATAACAAAGGAAAAGAAAAACATATAAAACTGAGTGTCTTTTATTTATTGTGTATATAAAAATCTAACAAAAAAATTGTTTATTCACAGGATTTACAGAAAATCTGTAGAGTCTGTGAATAATGTTTATAATGTTCATCACAGCCAGAAAAAGGTTTAGGTATACCTGACTACTGTCCATTATCAGATGACACAGCCTCATTTGACAATGAAATCAGCTGTCATGAACCTTAAAACTTTCATTTTATTCCAGTTCTGTCTGAGATGATCACAGGAACACTTTCCACAATTCTCTTTTACATCAAACCTCAGTAAAATATCGACCCATGTTCTGACTACATCCATGTGCAGTTCAAATACACCCTGTGCTTTTGACGACTTACGAACGTCTTATAATATTTAAAATATATAAATATTCCAAAAAGCATACATTACAAACTCTCTTAAAATCTACAGCTGTTGTCCTCCACTAGAACAGGAAAAAAAAACATCTGAATGCATTTACTTTCTGTGATGTTTCTGCCAAAATGTCGACTGTCTCAAAGTAAACTGTTCCGTATTTGTATTCTGTATCATCACTAATACCATGAAGAACATTCGGTAAAAACAACAGAACCCACATACTTCAAACAGAAGACTGCAGTGCTGTTTGTGTGTGTTTGTGCTGTGACATTACCTTGGCTGTGTCTCCACCATCAGCTGCTGGGCTGTTTTCTCCACTTCCTGTTTCTGCTTCTTCTTCGTTGTTGTTTTTTAATGTAGGACTTTGCTCTTTGTCGCCCCCTGCTGTTCAAACAACGCTGTGTCTGTTTTCAAGTTACTGACCCGAAGTAAATAACAGGGCGAACTAATGAAATACCACACAATAAACGAATTAATGTTACGCATAATTAAAATCAAACAGATAACACTAATAATGGAATGTAAAATAAATAAATAAGCTGACACAATGTCCAAACATCAAACATTTTAAAAACAAATACAAACAAATGATTTTTACAAAATACACAGAGGAAAGGGCCGGGGGGGGGGGGGGGGGGGGGGGGGGGGGTCCGGTTGTTTTCCCGAGTGGGGCTCTGACACATATGTGTTGATAATATCTACTTTCAATATGGATATATGAATATATTGTTACTATATTACTATATAGGACAATATAGACGATTATATGGATTTATATTATATATTTATATGTGTTTTTGTTTGTTTGTTTGTTTTTTAATTAAAATGTTTATTGCAATCAGTCTTATAAGATATTATACAAGACATCAACAAAGTACAAAGTACACTGTTCTCTTTTTTTTTTTTAAAGAAGAAAAAAAAAGGGTATCAATAATGATCATTAAAAGGAAGAGAGAGAGTGACAAAAAAAGGTAGTATAAGTAAGTTAAATAAGTATGTAAAAAAATGGACAGTAAAAATGATATTAACAAGCCTGTACATCTGGCCAACTTTCAGGAGACAAGACAAAAAACAAACAAACAAAAAAGAGATGCATAAATACACTTATATGTATACACACAAGGCAAGGCGTCATTCATAGTCAAAATACAAAGAGAGAGAGAAAAAAAGCCTAGCAGTGCACATGTACACTTAATAGTAAGATATTTAGGTACAAAAGGCAACCATGAACATAAGAGCAGCACAGAAAGAAAAAAAAAAAAAAAAAAAAAAACTTGAAGGGAGAGAGTTGGTGCCATCTTCTACGTTCAGTCAAAGTCAGGTTTGCTCAGGTTTTATATGTAATCCAAGGCACCCAACAGCTTTTACATTTCTTTTGTTAATAATAAGACTTTAAACCATAAGTTCAACTCGTCTGTTTCCAACGTAGATGTGTGAAGTTTTACACTAAGGTTCCACAGTGACTTTCTCTGCTGCAGTTTTCCCCGTTCATTCAGAACCAGTGCAGTTCTTCTGCAGCTCCTGTCAACCTGTGAGCTGTTGCTTTATGTGCTCGTACGACGAGGGGGAAGAACTCCTCAGATATCTCACAATGACAAACACAATAGTTTCCATAGCATCACAAAGACCATTCTGAGCCACGGCCTCGGTATCACCACCTTCAGTTTTATCTGGTTCCTCTCCCAGCAACCCCCATGGCATCCTTTCATTTACAACAGGAGCTTTTACTTTGTTTGTGCAGTGACGAGGACGGCAGAGCCTGAGCTCAGAGCACACACACACACACACACACACACACACACACACACACACACACACACACACACACACACAGTTTATTCCCTCTGCCACAAGGTATTGTGATCACTTGGCTTTGTGTGTTTGTTCTCTACTTTAGTGTAAAACTCTTCCACCCATCTTTCCCAAATCTTCCCCACAGATAGGCCTAGGCCCTGGGGCTAACCCAGTACATTTTAGTCCAAGTAGGCCAAAGTTCAAGGTCACAGCAAGGCAGTGGCGGCTGCTGGTCTTTCAGACAGGGGAAGCTCATTGTCGCTTACATCAAAAAAAATTGTCAAGTTATAAACATACATTCGTCCCTCCGTTCCTTTTTCAGTAAATGCTCAGTGTCCTTATCGTACCAGTCGGCGTCTTTTCCAGGACTGGACCAGTGTCCTCTGAATGTCCAGCAGAGCTGGTCTGCTCAGACAGCCTTGGCCCAGTGCATTGTGGGTGTCAGACTTCAGCCTTTTTAAACTACAGATGCTCCTTTCACTGCGACCTAGCCGATAGTTTGATTGATTTAACTATCCTACAAAACCAGATTAAACTGAACAAGAAATGATTAAATTATGGAACTGAAACAAGAAAACACTGAAATTATGTTAAATTGAAACAAGGAAGTCCAATGAGTGTGTTTTATTTACAGTGCAAGAAATGAACCAGTAATTTGGTCATGGTTTCTCTCTCTTTCCCAGCAGAATGTGTGACGGTATTAAACTGAACTGTGTCAGTGAAGGAGCAGATCTGAAAACAGCTGTCAATCAAACGGGATTCAGCCTTTGGACTGATCCTCCAATCAGCACGTGGGATTCTGGCGTCCAGCCCGGCCGAGCTCTGCCCACAGCTCCATTCACCCCCAGAGACGCCCGGCGTCCGGGGGCAGGACAACATTGTGGCATTTATCCAATTAGCGTCCAATTTAGAGTCAATGAAAAAACCAGTTCCACTCAGTCCCACTGAAGTGCATGGACGCTGAGCGTCTACGGACAAATGCACTGAGCAGAGATGGAATGAGAAAACACAGACACGGGAATGGAGGAGAAGTGAACAACATCCAGTCCACTGATCTGGGATCAGACTGATTCTGAACCAACTGGTCTGAGAGATGAACGTGTTCCAACACATTTGTAGTTAATAAATGTCAACACAACCGAACAGATTTGAGCATTTAATTTTCGTAATTTTAGGGGAAACTGAGCCTCCACTGCAGTCTGACAGAAAACACCTCTGCAGGAAGGTCACAACATCTACAATTTTCCATCTGTCATCATTGAGACATTTTCCAAAATTCATCAAAAATTCAAAACGACTCCGATTGTCCTCCAATTGGATCCACCTGTAGCTTAGAACAATATCTTTTATGTGGAACAAAATTGTCCACATCCACTGTGGAATGTGGACTCTGTGGACATTTACACTGAACATTGAAAATCTCATTTACCACACATTTTTCATTTACATGTGTTTCCATGTGGTTTATATATGTTTGTATCTGGTTTATATGTTTCTATGTGGTTTATATATGTTTGTATCTGGTTTATATATGTTTCTATGTGGTTTACATATGTTTGTATCTGGTTTATATATGTTTCTATGTGGTTTACATATGTTTGTATCTGGTTTATATATGTTTCTATGTGGTTTATATATGTTTGTATCTGGTTTATATATGTTTCTATGTGGTTTACATATGTTTGTATCTGGTTTATATATGTTTCTATGTGGTTTATATATGTTTGTATCTGGTTTATATATGTTTCTATGTGGTTTATATATGTTTGTATCTGGTTTATATATGTTTCTATGTGGTTTACATATGTTTGTATCTGGTTTATATATGTTTCTATGTGGTTTATATATGTTTGTATCTGGTTTATATATGTTTGTATCTGGTTTATATATGTTTCTATGTGGTTTATATATGTTTGTATCTGGTTTATATATGTTTCTATGTGGTTTACATATGTTTGTATCTGGTTTATATATGTTTCTATGTGGTTTATATATGTTTGTATCTGGTTTATATATGTTTCTATGTGGTTTACATATGTTTGTATCTGGTTTATATATGTTTCTATGTGGTTTATATATGTTTGTATCTGGTTTATATATGTTTCTATGTGGTTTATATATGTTTGTATCTGGTTTATATATGTTTCTATGTGGTTTATATATGTTTGTATCTGGTTTATATATGTTTCTATGTGGTTTATGTATGTTTGTATCTGGTTTATATATGTTTCTATGTGGTTTACTGCTGGTTGGCTGGTTTATGTACGTTTCTATCTTGTTACCTCCGCCAAGGAGGTTATGTTTTTGCAAGGGTTTGTTTGTTTGTTTGTTTGTTTGTTTGTTTGTTTGTTAGCAAGATAACTCAAAAAGTTATTGACAGATTTTCATGAAATTTTCAGGAAATGTTGATACTGGCACAAGGAACAAATGATTAAATTTTGGTGGTGATTGTGGGGGGGGGCAGATCTGCCTTGGTGGAGGTCTGCGCTCTCTGAGTGCTTTTCTAGTTACTGTATGAGAACAATTATACCTAAAAAATACAGAATAAGAAAAAACACAACAGATAAACCACTTGTATCCCAAACACAGCAGCCCTGCAGTGAGTGTTTGGTTTGTACGTGTGTGTGTGTGTGTGTGTGTGTGTGTGTACCCTCGGTGCCGTTGTGTGTCTGTGTGACTTTGTCTATTGAGTTCTCAGGTTTTACAACATGCTAATGAGCGGCGCTGACCTCCTCTGTCCACTCGGCTTCTATAGCTGTTGCTGAGAGACAAAGTAGGAGTCTCCCAGGCGCTCATGCAGACAGTGACCAGGCCTTTCAAATGGCACCAGCACCATAAGTCATTATGGATGGGGGGGGGGGGGGGGGGTTAACATAAGGAGGTGGGATTTAAAGAAAAACCAAACGGTCGCACAGTGAATCAGTGGTCAGTGAATGTGGGCAGAGGGAAAAGATGGGAGGAATAAAGCCCTTTTCCAGGATCTTCCAGTTTTGTGTTTTAATCCAAAACATCTGATCTGAAGATGCCAGACCTGCTGACGTTCCAAACACACGTCCTCCTGTGGATGCTTTGTGCTGGTTTCATTACTGCAGCTCAAGGTGAGAAGTTGGTCAGTTTTGTAGGTTCTGTTTGTCTTTTAACCCCTAACGACCCAGTGTTATTTCTGTGTCAGTTCCCAAATGGATTTTTCTTTATATTTAACCTTTAAGTGATTTCTCACCATTTATTATATTATCTTCTTTGTTTTGTGTTTTTTCAGTGAAAATCAGGTATTTTCCTTTATTTAATTTGCTAATCATATAGATGTTCATTGAAGTTCAGATTAAAGTTGATGGTTATTACATCAAAAACAGGGAAAACTGAAGAAAAAGTGATTCTTTCAGTCCAATCTCTAATTAATGGCTCAGATGGTAGAGTGGGTCGTCCAATAACCAAAGGGTTGGCGGTTTGAATCTTGCTGTGTCATAGTCAGTCTGTTGTGTCCTTGGGCAAGACACTTCACCCTCCTTGCCTCCAGTGCCACTCACACTGGTGTATGAATGCATAGGAATGTTTGGCGGTGGTTGGAGGGGCATTAGTCATTATTGTTTTGGATCCCAGACCCCTGTTAGAAAAGAAACACCTGAATTCAACGTGTCCACATACTTTTGTCCACATAGTGCACAGGTGTCAAACATGTGTCCCGGGGCCCAAATCCAGCCCACCAAAGGGTCCTTGGGATGAATTTGTGAAATGCAAAAATTACACTGAACATATTAACAGTCCTTTTAGTTCTGATCCCACATTCAGACCAATTCAATCTGCAGTGGGCAGGACCAGTCAAATACTATCAGTACAATTGTACCAATCTTCTGTCTGTTATTAAATGTTCTGTGTGTTTGTAGATCCACTGTGATCTATAAGTTATAATGAACATGTGTAAATGATAAACTGAGGCAGAATAGTGTTAAAATTACACTGTTTTTTTCAGTTTGTTCATGTTAACATTTTTTGAAAGGATACTTTGCAAATGTAAACCTTCTCATAATGTAAATTTACTTTTTTCGCTCTAAAACAGAGAAAAGTTTGGAGTTGACATTATTTCTATATTATTCTGTTATTATTTTACTGGTTCAGCCCACTGCAGATCTAATTTAGCTGAATGTGGAACTGAACTAACATGAGTTTGACAGCCCTGATCTAGTGGATGAGTGAGGTAAGTATGATATGAGGCTAACGATTGGCTTCAGTGTTTAACTACAGTCTGTGACATGTGAATGTGTAAACTGTGATAAAATGCATCTGCATCTTCTGATACTGAGTGGCTGTGGGTTCAGTCCACTGTGTGTGTCTCCGGTCTTCCAGAGGACATTCTCTGTCCAGAAGGTGGTCAGATCCACCTCTCCAGGCTGCGATGCTACTGGCTGTCTGAGGTGACCTTGCCCTGGTCTGAGGCACAGGATTCATGCAGAAAGACTGATGGAGGAGATCTGGCAGATGTTCAGACCCTGGAGCTGCAAACGTTTATCCAGCGGTCATTTCCAGTGTGAGTCTCCAGACGACGCTGTCCATGTGTCCTTCTGTAGCACAGGTGTCAAACATGCGGCCCGGGGGCCAAATCCTGCCCACCAAAGGTTCCAGTCCGGCCCTGGGATGAATTTGCAAAAATTACACTTCAGATAGAAACAATCAAGGATGTTGAACTCATCTGAGTTCAGGTTCCACATGCAGGACAATGGGTACGGTTGCATGATGTTTTTTAAATCCGATTTATTTTTCGGAACTAAAGTATTTTCTCTTCTGTTTCCATGGAAATGTTAAACCTGAATAAAGGTTTACATGAGGTATTAATGAGGTAGATCAGTGAGCAGAAGGGTTTGTGCTGCAGCGCTCAAGTTGCCTTGTTCTCACAGCCCTTCTGTTAGCTTAGCTTAGCCCTTCTGTTAGCTTAGCTTAGCCCTTCTATTAGCTTAGCCCTTATGTTAGCTTCGCTTAGCCCTTCTGTTAGCTTAGCTTAGCCCTTATGTTAGCTTCGCTTAGCCCTTCTGTTAGCTTAGCTTAGCCCTTCTGTTAGCTTAGCTTAGCCCTTCTGTTAGCTTAGCTTAGCATAGTCACTGCATTTCCATGGTCACACATATCCAGTTTTTTAAAGGTGATTTGTCGTCTTTTGTCAGGGATTTTGTGAAATCCGATTCTCTCTAATTATTTCTTTAGATCTGCGACTTACTGCACTCATAAAATTGTAACGTGAGGGTTCGTTGGTGGTTAATAGTTCATTCTTGATAAAATGAGACTGCAGGATGGAGACGGATTTCTTCATACAACAGTGCTTTACCGTGTATGTCTCGTGACAGCTACCACACTTCCTGAAACAACAACTCACATGACCAAAACCGGCCAATCAGGAACTAACAGTACCTAGACCGGTAAATGTAAATGATTTAGAAAAGGCACATTCAACACATTACTTTAGATGCCTATATACAACAAATGAAAATAATTAAATGTGTATATGCGTAAATAATAATTCTGCAACATGAATGTAAATAGTTATTTGTGTAAACACTGTCAATGTATTTTTTTTAACAAATACCTGAGTTAACTTATTCCCTGTAATTTACTCCATTGTTAAACCTTACATTCCTTCAACATAAATTATTTTAACTTCTGAGCCTTACACAATCTGTGGACTGTTGTGTTGACGGAAGTTGGAAAATCTTTTTGTAGAAGGGATGCATGCGCTAAATTAGCTTTGCTTTAGCATCTTAGCTTTGCATTAGTTTGTATTTCCCAGATTGTCTTCCTGCAGTAAGTCACATGACCATGATCTGAGCCTCAGTTTGTGATCATATTGACCCCAGCGGACTAAAGGAATGATTAGGGAGAACTGAACTGACCCAAATCACTCCTAAAATACTACAAATCACCTCTAAAAGCCTGGCTACGTCTGAGCAGAGGAATGAAGCCATTCTGCTAAGCTAGGCTAAGCTAAGCTAACGTTAGGGCTGCAGTTCAAACTGTTTGTCCCACTTGTGGAACTCATTAGTTCAGGACAAATGAATGAATCCAAAGCCACTGTTGAACTGTTCCTTCAGGGTTTTCCAGGCTGGTAGATCCCATCAGAATATTCCACTGGAACGCTTTGGGAAGACTAGACTGCAGTGCAGATTCTTCCACCGGCGCAGAATGTGTGCGTCATCGCCACAGGACAAGACACTGAGCATGTGCAGAATGGAAGGAATAAAGTCCAAACGGAATAAAGGCTTTACATGTCCAGGAAGAATTTAGAGCGCAGTTAAAAGAGGATTAAACCACTGACTTTAATCAGGTTTAAATTTAATCTGAACTTTTCTTTTTCAACTGGAATAAGGTGTTTACATGGACATCTGGAATAGGATCCAACCTGTAATCAGATTAAACCAGGAAGAAAAGTTGTCATAACGCACAGATTGTGATCTCAACTAAAATAATAGCATAATAACCTATAAATAATAACTCCAACTTTTCTTAGTTTAATATGAAAAACATAATATTACATTACACCTATAAATAATGACAACTCCATATTTTTCTCTTTGTTTTAGTGTAAAAACTTACATTAAATTATGAAAATATTAACATTTACAAACTATCCTTTAACAATAAAATGTGAAAAACCTGAAATTTTGTCAGAAAAATTTTAACATTATTCTTCCTGTTATTAAATATTTTGTGCCTTTTTAGATCCAATCCATAATATAAATGCATGTATAAATGGTAAGTTGAGGTGTAATATTGTTAAAATTGCACTTATTTTTCTCAAGAAATCTCAGTTTTTTCAGGTAATTCACATCATTTTTGTTTGGATTGTTTGTAAATGTACATATTTTCATAATTTAATTTTGATTTCACTAAAAGAAAGAGAAACATTTGGAGTCATCATTATTTACAAGTTGTTATGCTATTCTTTCACTGGTCCGGCCCACTGCAGATCAGTTTGGGCTGAATGTGGAACTGAACTAACATGAGTCTGACAGCCCTGCTCTGTAGGCTGACTGATTTATGGAGCATTTTCACTGATTCTATTCACAGTAAATCATCTGTGTGGACATGGATGAGGGGGTCAGAGGACCACCATCATGATGGGGTAACTCCTGCATGGGGGGGCAGAGGCAGTGGGGGTCCACCAGTGTGTCCTCAGATGGTTCTGGGGACGCAGGGACAGGTCAGGACGTCCACGTGTTCTGGACGCTTTCACTTCCTCTGTGAAAAACAAGTAACAGGTAAGATTTTTCCTAGAGAGACAATTTAACCCATGAAGACCCAGCACTACTTTTATGTCAGTTCCCAAGTGAGAAGCCATTTGAGTCATTTTATATGATTTTTTTTTCTGTTTGTTACCTCCGCCAAGGAGGTTCTGTTTTTGCCAGGGTTTGTTTGTTTGTTTGTTTTGTTTGTCTGTCCGTTAGTGTGCAACATAACTCAAAAAGTTATGGACAGATTTGGATAAAATTTTCAGGGTTTGTTGGAAATGGGATAAGGAAGAAATGATTAAATTTTGGTGGTGATCGGGGGTGGGGGGGCCCACGGGGGGGGGCCACTGATCAGCCTTGGCGGAGGTCTGCGCTCTCCGAGTGCTTCTAGTTTGTTTTTTTCTTCTTCTTTTTTTTTTTTTTAAATATTAGTGGAACCAATAGGGTCTTTTCATCTGCGCTGGTATTTATTGATTATTTATTGCTGATTATTTAAATGCATTTATTCGTAGTTGCATTCAATAGTCCTGTATTTGTGCACTGATTTATTTAGGTATGTCACATTGCACTTTGCTTGGCGTGGCATTCACTGTTTTAGACTCATGTTCATTCAGGTTCCACATTTAGACCAGTATGAGCCAAAGTGGATCAGAACGAGGCAAATAAAAACAGAATAAACTAGAAATAATGACAAATACAAATGTTTCTCACACCAACACACTAAAAATACACTAACGTATACAAAAAATATGCAAAAATACACTAAAACTCTGACAGAAGCCATTTTAGTTATTTTATATGAATTTTTTGTAGTTGTTGTTATTGTTTGTTTTTTTTTAATATTAGTGGAACCAATAGGGTCTTTTAGTCTTTCCGTCTGCATTGGTATTTATTGATTATTTATAGTTGATTATTTAAATGCATTTATCCGTAGTTGCTTTCAGTAGTCCTGTATTTGTGCTCTGATTTATTTCTGTTTGTCACATTGCACTGTGGATGTGGGCTGATGTCCGTGATAAGCTCCAAATGAATTGCCCGTATGGGATAAATAAAGTTTTCTGAATCTGGATCTGAGATTTTCTCTATATTTAACCTTTCTTAAGTGATTTATCACCATTTATTTACAATATTATCCTATGTATTTTCTATTTCAGTAGTATAAATCATATATTTTCCTATATTTATTAAATATAGGCAAAATATCTTCATCAGCATCTTCATGATCATAAAAGCTCAGATTACAGTTTAAGGTTTTTATATCAATAACAAAAAAAGTGACTTTTTCAGTAAAATCTCTCATTATCTGAACATAAACCCAGTGTGTCCATCCACTGTCATTGATCCAACTCCATGGGTTTTACTGGTGAATCAATGTTGTAGAACAGGGGTGTCAAACATGCGTCCTGGGGGCCAAATGCGGCCCCCCGAAGGGTCCAGTCCGACCCGTGGGATGAATTTGCAAAGTGCAAAAATTCATGTCAAACTAATTTTAGTTCAGGTTCCACATACAGACCGATATGATCTACAGTCAAATAATAACAGCAGAAGAACCTACAAAAAATAACTCTATATTTTCTTCTCGGTTTGATGTGAAAAAAACTGTATTTCATTATGTCTGTAAATAATGACAACTTGAAATTTTTGTCTTGTTTTTAGTGCAAAAAATAACATTAAATTAACATTAAATGAAAATATTTACATTTACAAAGTATCCTGTAACAGTAAAATGTGAATAACTTGAACAAATATGACCGACCTGAAATGTTTAAAGAAAATTAAGTACAATTTTAACAATTTTCTGCCTGTTACTGAGTGTTCAGTGTTTTTGTAGTTGTAGTTGAGGCATAATATTGTTAAAATTGCACTTATTTTTGTAGGAAATTTCAGTTTTTCCAGGTTATTCACATCTTTCTTGTTTGGATAGTTTATAAAAGTAAGTATTTTCATAATTTAATGGGGTTTTTTTTGCACTAAAACAAAGACAAAAATTTGGAGTTGTAATTATTTATAGAATATTATGTTCTTATTTTACTGGTTCGGCTCATGTCAGATCAAATTTAGCTGAATGTGGAACTGAACTAACATGAGTTTGGCGCCTCTGTTGTAGAAGATGACGGTGTTTCACTACGGAGCCTCTGAACTGGATGTTACATGACTGACGTGGGTCATATGTGATGACCATGAAAAGATGACAAACTGTATTTTACACCAATTATTGACATGGATTGACAGGATTAGTGGATCAAAAGGTATTAAACATTTTAGATTGGTAGATGGTTTTGGTCGGTGATGGATGTTTGGGTCTTTATGGGTTAAAATAAATTTCAGACAAAAGCTAACTTTAATCTCTGAAGAATCAAAGACCACTCCTGTGCATGTGTGTAAAATGTTGCTTGTTTGTGCAGAGTCTGTCCCGTCTACACACACTTACCTGACCGGACCGCTTCTCATGACTGGCGTCTATTCTCACGTCCAGATGTGGACGCTCCAACATCCAGATGTGGGTCAGTTTACAGTGGAGGTCAGTGGTGAATCACTGGACAATGACTGATTTGGGGTAAAAACGGTGACTTTAGATAAATAAATGCTAATCTGTGAAATATAAGACTGTAATGTACAAACACAGTCCAGAAATCTTTGGACGCTGTGTAACTGTAAATAAAAACAGATGGTAATGATTTACAAATCTCATAAACCTGCATCTGACAAAATTTACCATTTTAAGAAATCAACAGTATTTTGAATTTGATGATAGAAACACATCTGCAGAATGTTTGGGTCTTTTAACAACAGTGTGTAAACACCTGCGAGCTGACAAGACCAGGTACTGGACTGTAGGAAGAGAAAGGATGGAGGACAGATGTTTAAAGATTCTGGGTCTTTGTTACACTGTAAAAAAAAAAAAATCTGTAATTTAACAGAATTTTCATTGCTTATTTGTCATATTTTTCCTGTATTTTTAAGATACAGGAAAATATCAATGAAATGACAAAAACAGACTGTGATTTTACATGTCAAATGGAAAAGAACACGAAAAAACTGTAACTGTGAATAACCATAAAATTTATTAAAAAAAAAAAAAGTTTTCTTTTTTCACGGAAAAATACAGTTCAAATACATTTACAAATGTATCATAATTTCACAAATATTTCTTTTTTATTTATGAGATTAAACTGTTAATTTAAAGTTTAATACTGAAATAAATAAATAAATAAATAAAACCAGATAAAATTTCTGACAGTTAATTAATTAAAAAAGAAGTATTAGTTCTGTCAGTTGAACCAGACTTGTTTGTTCATTTACAAATATCTTGTGTAATTACAGGAGGTTTCACAACAAAAATGTTGAATAAATGTATTTTTGTGAATGTATAACATGTATAAGCACTGATAAACTGTCCAAATACAGTTTTTATCAGTGGATTGGACAACTGAGTCTCACTGAAAATTATTTATATAGATATTTATAGGGAATTGGATTGTTTTAATACATGAAAATATTCTTTATTAAACATTAAAAAGTCAAAAAAAAAAAAAAAAGAAAGAAAAAAAAAAGAAAAATCTCATGTAAAGTTAGGGCAAAAAACTGTATTTTAATTACGGAAAATTACCGTATTTTTATGAGATGGTTATTTTCTGTTTTTTTACAGTATTTTTTTTTTTACAGTGTAGATTAGTCATTTCATGATGACAGATGTTGTCATGTGGTCATAGGTGTGGACTGCAGACAGGTCAGTTCTTCTGTTATGAACGTGTGTAATCTCTAGTATTCTTTAAAGAACAGAATTAAAATCATTCAGTTAAATGAGGTGGTTATTTTGTTAACCCTTTGTGGGGCAAATGTGGACAAACCCAGCGATGGGTTCATAAAGCATCATTCTGGATTATTTTAAATTGACTGTGGCGTTGTCTTTTCTTTGTTTTTTACTCTTATTATGTTTTTCCTTTCACTCTAAATCCCTCCAGTGTTTGACTGATAAGAACATGTTTTTCACAAGATATAGGGATGAGGGTTATTAACTGTCACCATATGTTCACTGTTGTTTATGTATATATTTCCTTCCTTGAGTCAGTTATTATTTGTTTATTTATTCTCCAGCACAAGTAAAAAAGGCAGTGGCAAAAGATTATATGTGTATTTGTATGTTGTGTATATGTTTAAACATATATATGTGTATATGGATAAATATGTGTGTGTGTATGTGTGTTTGTGTGTGTGAATAGATATATACATATAGAAGAGTAATGTAAAAGGAAGAGGAACATATATTATTAATAATATTGTAGGGAGAGGGGGTGGGATTAAATAAGTTGCACTTCTTCCCACTCCTTTTCAGGTAAATGTAAATGGAACTATTGTGCTTTTCTTCTGCCTAAGATTGTTATGATTCTTGATATTTGTATGATTATGTATGTTTTGCTAGAGCATATATGTTACATTTCATTGCATGTTCAGAATAAATCACTAAATCACAATTCAGAAATCACTGATATATTCAAACTGCTTTACAAATGTTGGAATGTAGTCGTTTAAATGCTTCTCTTTCTTCTGCTTGGTGGACGTTGGCAGATGCAGCTCTTCCCAGGTGTGTGGTTCAGTCATGCAGGTCAGTTAGTGTCTGTGGAACTGGTGGTCCAGCCCAGCCCAGAATCCTCCCTGGCCCGGATCCAGATCCTCCGACCCTACTGCAACCCCAACCACCACTTGGTGCCCCCAGGTATATGTAGACCACAGGTGTCAAACATGCGGCCCTGGGGCCAAATCTGGCCTGTGGGATGAATGTGTGAAATGCAAAAATTACACTGAAGAAATTAACAGTCAATGGTGTCAAAACCATTTTTATTCAGGTTCCATGTGCAGATACATACAGACCAGTTAGTTCTCAAGTGGATCAGAGCAGTAAAATATTATCATAATATCCGATAAATAATGACAACAGCCAATTTTCTCTTTGTTTTGGTGTAAAAAATTTAAATTACATGAAAATGTTTACATTAACAAACCATACTTCCACAAAAAATTTGAATAACCTGAACAAATATGAACAAACAGAAATGTCTGAAGACACAGGTGTCAAACATGCATCCCGGGGGCCAAATCTGCCCCCCCCCACCAAAGGTTCCATTCCGGCCCTGCAGGATGAAAGGTCATAACTGAACCTGAACAGTCCAGGTTGAACAAATCCTTTTGGTTCAGGTTCCACATACAGACCAATGGGATCTACAGTCAAAAGAACAACACAATAAACCAGAAAGAATGACAAACACACATTTACTGTGAAAAATTATGTGGAAAAAATTTAAGTGAAAAAAATCACATTAAACTGTGAAAATATTTACATTTACAAAACTGTTCTTTCACAATAAAATACAAATAAATACATAAATAAAAACACAGATGAACAACCTGAACTGTGCAGTTTGAACAATATTCTGCCTGTTCCTAAATGTTTGGTGCATTTATGGATCCACTGGGATCTGCAGTTGTGTTCAGAATAACAGATGGAATATTGGAGAAACTGTTCACATTTTAGTTCAAACTCCAAAATTTTCACAATATTCTGCCTGTTCCCAAATGTTTATGGAACACTGTGTGTAAATGTACATGTAGAAATAAGAAGTCCAGGCAGAATATTGTTAAAATTGCACAAATTTTTCAAATTAAATTTCTGTTTTTTCAGGTTTTTCACATCTTTTTTGTGAAATGTAAATATTTTCATAATTTAATTGGGGGTTTTTTGTACTAAAACAAAAAGAAAAACTTGGATTCGTCATTATTTATAGGTCATTAAGTCATTATTTTACTGGTCTGGCCCACTGCAGATCAAATTGGGCTGAATATGGAACTGAACTAAAATGAGTTTGACAGGCCTGTCTTAAGAAAAGTAAATGTAATTTTACCAACATTCTGTTATTAAATATTATGTGTGTTTGTAGATCCACTGTGATCTGTAGGTTATAATGTACATGTGTAAATGATAAACTGAGGCAGAATAATTTTTTAAATTGCACTTATTTTTCTTAAGACATTTCAAGTTGTTCCTATTATTCAGATCTTTAAGGACCCTTTGAAGATGTAAACATTATCATAATTTAATTTAACTTTTTTCACTGTTATTATTTTACTGGTCCGGCCCACTTCGGATCATATTGGACTCAATGCGCTCCCTGAACTAAAATGAGTTTGACAGCCCTGATGTAGACAGAGCACCAGGTCCTGGCTGAACAGGACTCCTGTGTGTATGACTAGGGTGGTCCAAAAATTTTTTTTCAGATTGTCTGGATTCGAACCCTGCATTTGGTTCCATATCTGACCAAATTACTTCGGTCCAAATTTAATGCAAATTAATTAATATTCAGAGGTGTCACAGACAGGTGCAGATGTCTCTGTACACTCTAACAGAACTATCCAGATGAATAAGGCAGATTAGAATAATCTGTCATTTTATTCTCCAAATCAAACTGACACTCACATAAAAATGTTCTTTAGAAAGTCCAACAACCACTGTTGGTTTATTGAAATGACCAAAAATGTTCCTGTGTTCTTTGACAACTTGTTGCCAGTACTGTTTGTGATCTGCATTTGTTGTTCGGCAACAGTTGAAGTCTGGAATAAGCTCCGCCCCTCTGTCAGTGACATCATTGACAGCTTTAGTGGAATGCCCAGTTTTCTCCTCCTTCTGAAAGTCTGCATCATCAGCCCAGTCTACTGGAGGAACTGTTCAGAATGTTTGTGGCAGATCCAAAGGTTCAAACAAACGCATGGTGCTGGTGGAGACAAAAGCCCTGATCTGCTTCCCTTCACAATCTGATGGATGAAGGACATCCCAACGCTTTAGAGGAACCAAAGAACCTGCATTTAACATCATGGTGTCCACCATCAGCTGCTTCTGCTCTGGTGTCACACTGGAGTCACAGAATGGACCACAACCAGTTCTACACTCCAGTACCACAGATGTGGGCGGAGTTACTTCATCCATATATTTACTCCAGTACCACAGATGTGGGCGGAGTTACTTCATCCATATATTTACTCCAGTACCACAGATGTGGGCGGAGTTACTTCATCCATATATTTACTCCAGTACCACAGATGTGGGCGGAGTTACTTCATCCATATATTTCCAGCTGAATCCCTCAGACCTTGGTTCTGATAGTTCTGCTCTTCTCTTACAGCTCAGCTCGTCTGTGCTGAAAATGAACAATTAGTCCATTTACAGGAAACTTCCAGCAACTTGTGCAACCTCTAAAACATCTTCTTTTTCTTCCAATTTTTTTCCTAAATCATCTGTTGAATGACAAAACCTAATGCAGGGTTCTAACTGAGGTGATCTGAAACTGTATTTTTACCAGGAGTGTTGGACCACCCTAGTGTATGACCTAACCATCCGTTGTCCTCTCAGGTTGCAGCTCTCTTCTGAACCCGTTCAGCTGCTGTTCTGCAGTACCCATGTGTAACAGTACGGGGGGCTGCAGCCTGGGTCAGTACTGGTGCCACCTGCTGGAGGCCTGTGTGCCCGTCACCAGGCCCTGCAGCCCCTACGATTCAGCCGGAAAGATCCGAGGCTTCGCTCTGCCGCCCAGATACACTGCAGTTCCACCATTCTACCACCCGGTGGCAGATCTGTCTCTGAGAATAAACCCTGCGTCTGCTCGCAAACATATAAACGTGAGTATTATCATGTCCTGAGGGTCAAAATACAGCACCTTTTTTTTTTTTTTTCAAATGTTTATTCAGAACAGCCATACCAGACACATACATGACATCAACCACACCAAGTACACTGATCTCTCTCTCTTTTTTTTTAAAGGGTTAGGGTTAAGAAAAATCTGTAAAATGAACAGTGAAAATTCTGTTAAATTACAGATTTTTTTTTTTTTTTTTTTTACAGTGTAGGCTCCAACAGTAGGCATATTGATTAGTTATTTAATTGATCATTTTAATTTGCTTTAGCTAGCCCCTATTTATCAATTAAACTATTTATTTAATTACTTAATTAATTAATTGATTATTTTCCATCAATAAAGGTGCATTTAACTCAACCTTTATCAAATGGGATAAATTCATCAAATGTGGTGATAAAATGTGTTTCCTGTAACATTGACTTTAAACCAGGGTTCTCAAACTCATTTTCCTTCAGGTTCCACATTCAGTCTGATCTGATCTGCAGTGGACCCAACCAGGAAAATAAGAACAGAAGAACCCAGAAATAATGACAACTGACAATTTATGTCTGTGTTTTAGTGTAAAAAAAACTATTAAATTATGAAAATACTAACTTTTATAAACTATCCAAACAAAAAAGATGTGAATAACCTGAAAAAACTGAAATTTCTTCAGTAAAATCAGTGTAATTTTCTCAGTCTTCTTCCTCCACTTCTCATTAGTCCATGTGCATTCTGGATCAGATCTCCAAAGACACTAAACACTGAGGAACAGGAAGAAAAGAGTTCAAACTGGACTGAATTTAATACAGACATTTCAGGTTGGACACATTTGTTCAGGTTAGTCACATTTTATTGGTACAGGAGAGTTTGGAAATGGAAAGAGTTTCAGAATTTAATGCTATTTTTTGCACTAAAACAAAGACAAAAATTTGAAGTTGTCACTATTTATAGGCATAATGTAAGATTATTTTTTTCACATCAAACCCAGTAGAAAATATGAAGTCATTATTTTTTTGTCAGTTCTTCTGTTGTTATTTTACTAGAGATCATATTGGTCTGTATGTGGAACCTGAACTAGATAGATAGATAGATAGATAGATAGATAGATAGATAGATAGATAGATAGATAGATAGATAGATAGATAGATAGATAGATAGATAGATAGATAGATAGATAGATTATTAATCCTGAGGAAAATTTAATAAACTAAAATGAGTTCCACAGCCTTGACTGTAGAATTTTTACACTTTGTAAATTCATCCCAGGGCCCAGATGGGACCCTTTGGGGGGGACACATTTGGGCCCCGGGCCACATGTTTGACAGCCCTGCTTTCCACCATAGTGATTGTCTCCACATGTGCATGTGTTCCATCCACAGCTGGTTCTGCCTGATAAACCCACAGTGGTTTATCCTGATGACATAATCGCTGTACAACACACTCGTGAGTCTGGAACCTTCCTCCACTGCCGTACCAACGAGGCCTCGCTGAACTGCCCCTGGTGCCAGAGCTACCTGTCCATCAGGGGGGAGGAGCGGGGGGGCTGGTGGGAGGGAGGCGTCACGTCCCCCTCCCACAGAGGCCAGTGGGTGGACGGGGTGGTCTGTGATCTGAGGATGCTGTACGTGGACACAGAGCACATGGATGCGTTCGGCTCCACCCACATGGACACGAGCACCGCCTCCGACGTTCACACCCTGACTGATGGTCCACCTCTGAAACCTGGGCTCAGTCTCATCCACCCTGCACCAGATGAAAACAACCAGATTCATGTCCAGGTAGGGATGGGAATGGAGAACTGGTTCTTCTTGAGAATTGGATCCCAGTAGTTCGATTCCTTGGAATCGTTTGCCTGCTTAACGATTCTGCTTATCGATTCTGCCTTCGATGTGCAGGCGCAATGACGTCACACGTACGCTGCATTGTTTTGGTCAGAACGTAGACAACATGGTGTTGAGGCAGAAACAGTTTAAACAGACCACACCAGGTCTAAACAGACCACACCAGGTCTAAACAGACCACACCAGGTCTAAACAGACCACACCAGGTCCAAACAGACCACACCAGGTCCAAACAGACCACACCAGGTCCAAACAGACCACACCAGGTCTAAACAGACCACACCAGGTCCAAACAGACCACACCAGGTCCAAACAGACCACACCAGGTCTAAACAGACCACACCAGGTCTAAACAGACCACACAAGGTCCAAACAGACCACACCAGGTCCAAACAGACCACACCAGGTCTAAACAGACCACACCAGGTCTAAACAGACCACACCAGGTCTAAACAGACCACACCAGGTCCAAACAGACCACACCAGGTCCAAACAGACCACACCAGGTCTAAACAGACCACACCAGGTCTAAACAGACCACACCAGGTCTAAACAGACCACACCAGGTCTAAAACAGACCACACCAGGTCCAAACAGACCACACCAGGTCCAAACAGCCCACACCAGGTCTAAACAGACCACACCAGGTCCAAACAGACCACACCAGGTCCAAACAGACCATACCAGGTCCAAACAGACCACACCAGGTCTAAACAGACCACACCAGGTCCAAACAGACCATACCAGGTCCAAACAGACCACACAAGGTCCAAACAGACCACACCAGGTCCAAACAGACCATACCAGGTCCAAACAGACCACACCAGGTCTAAACAGACCACACCAGGTCTAAACAGACCACACCAGGTCTAAACAGACCACACCAGGTCCAAACAGACCACACCAGGTCTAAACAGACCACACCAGGTCTAAAACAGACCACACCAGGTCCAAACAGACCACACAAGGTCTAAAACAGACCACACCAGGTCCAAACAGACCACACCAGGTCTAAACAGACCACACCAGGTCCAAACAGACCACACCAGGTCCAAACAGACCACACCAGGTCTAAACAGACCATACCAGGTCCAAACAGACCACACCAGGTCCAAACAGACCACACCAGGTCTAAACAGACCACACCAGGTCCAAACAGACCACACCAGGTCTAAACAGACCACACCAGGTCTAAACAGACCACACCAGGTCCAGCTGAACTCTGTCAAAGCTTCCATTTCTTTTAAAGGGTGGAATCCCTCCAGTCTGCTCAAACATTTGTCCACATGTGATTCATTTACAGGAATGTCACATATTTGATTCGATACTTAGCGACGCTTGTGAATGTAGCGGCAGAGTGAACGCCGGGCCCAACAAACATCGTACCCAAATACAAGTTTCCAAAGGTAGAGGAAAGGAAATGAGGTGCACAACAACAGGAGACAAGCCGAGCTGAGTCGAACCAGTTCCACGTAGTAGAAATGCGGCAATAGAGGAATTAGTAAAGAGTCTGGAGTTTCACTTTCACTGCCCCCCCCCAAACCAGACCATATCATATGTCATATCTGTTCTTATTACTTGCACATACTGTATTTGTTCTATTTTCTGTGCAGATGGAAATATAAAAGACAGTTAATGCAAACACACCTGTTTGAACTCTTTTATTCCCTCACCCAATGAGAATCGATAAGAGAATCGGATCGATAAGCAAAATCAATAATGGAATCAGAATTGTTAAATTCTTATCGATTCCCATCCCTATGTCCAGGTCAACATTCCCACCCTCATGGTCATCAGGGTTCCATCTGGAGACCAAGCCCGGAGCTCCTGGTCATGGCCGGTGCTCCAGACCGGGGTCCCCTTCCTTCCATCCTGTCCTGGGGAGGTGGACCAGATTCAGGCCTCCTGCGGCTGCACAGACGCCTGGTTCTCCTCTGTGACTCTGCTGTTGTCCTCAGTGGGAGTTCACCAGTTGAATATTACTGTGACAGATCCACTGACCGCTCAGAACATCACTGTCCTGGTCTGTGGATACGAGGCAGTGAGTGGGCTCACAGTTCAGCCTCATGGATGTCTGAGGATGCTTGTAGACACATCACAGGTGAGGAGAAAAAAAAACACAACAAAACCTCCTGCACTGTAAAAAAAAAAAAAAAGGAAAAAAACAGTGTTATTCCAGCAGCAGGGGTGCCGAAAAAATACTGTTAAATAATGGAAAATAACCATCTTATAAAAATACAGTAATTTTCCATAATTAAAATATAGTTTTTTGCTCTAACTTTACATGAGATTTTGGAGATTTTTTTTTTTGACTTTTTAATGTTTATTAAAGAATATTTTCATGTATTAAAACAATCCAATTCCCTATGAATATATATATAAATAATTTTCAGTGAGACTCAGTTGTCCAATCCACTGATAAAAACTGTATTTGGACAGTTTATCAGTGCTTATACATGTTATACATTCACAAAAATACATTTATTCAACATTTTTGTTGTGAAACCTCCGACACAAGATATTTGTCAATTAACAAACAAGTCTGGTTCAACTGACAGAACAAATACTTCTGTTACCGTTAACTGTCAGTAATTTTATCTGGTTTTAATTTTTTTTTTCTTTTTTTTTTTTCACAGTATTACACTTTAAATTAATAGCTTGAAAAAATCAAATAATATGTAATCCACTTATTATGTAGTATATTGAAAAAATAATAATTTTTTGTGTTTTTTACATCCCCCCCCCAAAAAAGGTTTGTTTCCATTACAAACACAGCATTTAAAGGGTTAAAAAATGTGACAGTTATTGAGTATTTGGTATTTTTATTTATGGCTCAAGTTGATGAAATAGAAAAAAGTGTAAAAGAATATAAAAAAAAACCAAACTGTATGGACATTTTTTTGGCATTATTCCACAAGCGTGCTAAAAAGGCACACTTGGTGCTCAGTAAGGGCCTTAGTGGACGGGATACCAGAGGGATAATCCCTAAGAAAGTGGGACAGAGACAACCAGAAATGTAATAGCCTCACTGTACCTTGTTTGATGGTGAATGTGTTTTTAAATATGACCACTGTGAGGAATATGTAACAGATTAATGTGACTAGAAGATGTTGTGTCTGTTATGCGTCAATCATAACAAAATTTAAAAAAAAAAAAAAAAAGGAAGGCTATCTAGAACTGGTATTGTACGGGTTGGTTGTTTGGGCCCCATTTACAGTGGAAACACTCAAACAGCATTGTGAACTGTTCCCTACAGACCCATACAAGTCAGTAAAAACACACTGTAATAGGCTGGGACCCTGGCTGCAAAATTAAACTAATGCAGAAATATTTTAAATTGTATACTCAGTTCCAATGAAAACGCAACACTTGAAGATTCTTATATTTCTTTAAAATCGATGAGGATTTTTATTCCATAAGCTCTTTGGAATTAATCATAGGCCATTTCTATACAGTAAAAATAAAAAATCACATCCAAATTTGTTGACAAAAAGTAAGGATAAAGAAAGAAACTGAAGGACCCCCAAAACCAACAGTCCCAAAGTGGTCCTGGAGGTGCTGCAGCTCAGTGTAGCGGTCCTGGAGGTGCTGCAGCTCAGTGTAGCGGTCCTGGAGGTGCTGCAGCTCAGTGTAGCGGTCCTGGAGGTGCTGCAGCTCAGTGTAGCGGTCCTGGAGGTGCTGCAGCTCAGTGTAGCGGTCCTGGAGGTGCTGCAGCTCAGTGTAGCGGTCCTGGAGGTGCTGCAGCTCAGTGTAGCGGTCCTGCTGTGGCGTGGTCACAGGTGCTGGTCCAGGACCAGGTCTGTCTGCAGTTGTCCAGTTTCTTCATGCCTCTGTTGCATCCTGACTATGGTGGACACATCGCATCCAAAACGGCGCCACCTGCCGAGCAGAGATTCCGGCCTCCAGGAGCCCCATAGCATGGCATCTGTGGTCAGGTGTCAGTCTGGGCATCGCTGAGTTATTGCAAATGATTTTGGTGCTTTTCAGTTTGCCTTTATACACAGAACATGAGCACTCCTGAACTGACCACAGTTCCTTAAGTTGAGCCGTTCATTGCTGAGCGATGACAAAAACAAGTCTTATGAACGCAGACAAGTTCATTCAAGCGTGACAATAGTTCAACCCGTCTCAGGCTGTTAAGAAACTGTCTGGGATTATCTTCTACAGGTGAAACTGAAACATACTGATGCAGCTCAGGAACAATACAACACATTCAAGTGTTGGGTTTTCATTGGCACTGAGTATAATACTACTGATGATGTAAGAAATGTTGCAAATACGTATTATTAGTCTTTGCTTCCAAAATGCCTCAGAGATGTTTTTAATTTCATTTCTCTCAACATTTTTTTTAAAATTTTTATTTGTATCCATAACTATGACTTTAAATGGTCTTTCAAAAATATTTTTCATGCTCTGACTGTAAATAATAATATCCTACCATAACTAACCATCTACTTTTGTCACATCTGACTGAGGAAGAAAAATCTACCATTAAACTTTAAGGAAATATTGATGTTTATAAACTATATGGACATAAATATTGGGACACATCACGTCTACAGCTGTGAGACGTCCTGTTCATGAGGATTTAACATAGAAACATCAGTATTGATAATCAATGTGATATTTATCCGAGTATAAAACTATATTCTGACATTTGTCTTTATTGTTTTGTATTCCAGACCCCTGTTAGAAAAGAAACACCTGAATTCAATGTGTCCACATACTTTTGTCCATTTGTGTATGACTTAGGCAATTATCCTATGACTCTAACGATCTGACATTTATGATATTGTCTCAGTCTTTTACAGCCACAGTGGAGACGGGTTCCTCAGTGACGTTCACATGGGTGATTGACAGCCTGGACACATTCGCTTATGAAGGTGACTCGTTCAGCGTCGTCTTCAGGAAAGCGGCTGAATACAAACTCAAAGTAAGTTATGTTATTGTCCTCAACACTGGTGCTCTTTGTGACCAGTACCACTAATACACTAATATACTTTGTGCTAGGTGACGGCGTCCAACCCTGTGAGCTCGCAGACCCAGTTCGTCGTCCTGACGGTTGATGAAATGACACCAGTGACTGAACCAGAGTTCCTCGTTGTCAAAGAAGCCGTAGCTGTCGATGCCACACAACTGTACACTGTCAGGGTTAAAGCGGACATTTCCCTGCCAGTCTCCTTCAGGTGAAAACCTTTACAGCAGGGGGTCAAACTCATTTTAGTTCAGGGGCCACATACAGACTAAAAGGATCTAAAGTGGGCCGAACCAGTAAAATAATAACAGAATAATATAGAAATAATGTCAACTCCAAACTTTTCTCTATGCGTTAGAGCAAAAAAAGTAAAATTAAACAATGAAAAGGTTTCTATCTACAAACTATCCTTTAAAACAATGTGATTAACATGAACAAACTGAAAAAAATCAGTGTAATTTGAAATAATATAAATTATACAATAATAACTTCTGAGTGAAAAAAGTAAAATTCCGTAATGAAAATATTTACATCTGGGAATTGTACTCAAACTTAACATGAACAAACATGAACAACCTGAACATTCATAAGTAAAATAAGTGCAATGTTAACAATTTTACGCCTTAGTTTATCATTTATACATGTCAATCACAACTTAGAGATAACAGTGGATGTAAAAATACACAAAACATTAAAAAACAGGCAGAATATTATTAAAATTCTACATACTTCTCTTAAGAAATTTCAGGTTATTCACATTTTTTTTTATAAAAGGCTAGTCTGTAAATGTAAACATTTGTGTAATTTTCCTTTTTTTTTTTTTTTTTTATACACTAAAACAGAGAGAAATATTTCCAATTTTGATTATTTAGAGGCTATTATGATAGTATTGTACTGGTCTGATCCACTTTAGACTGAAATGACCTAAATTGATTTTAACATCCTTGATTGTTAATATCTTTTCTTTACTATTCTATTTTTGCAATTTCACAAATTCATCCCAGGGGCCTGATTGAACCCTTTTGTGGGCTAGATTTGGCCCCCAGGCCACATGTTTGACACCTGTGCTTTACAGTATAACTCTATATTTTTCATGTAAGAAATCAGTAATTATTCTTATTAATTATGTCTTAACTTCTCCAAATATAATATTCCTTGCGGTGTGCTTATAATTAAGGATTGTGAATCTGGATAAAAACATTTTTTGATCAAATCACGAACCACCGTTTAACCCATAAAGACACCAGCCTCCACTGGTGACCAATATCACCTACTGATACAAAAAGTTAAATACCTGTTGATCCATTAATCCTATCAATCCATGTGAATAATTGGTGTACAATACAGTTCTTCATCTTTTCATGGTCATCACATATGACCCATTTGGACGTTCAGAGGCTCCTTAGTTACCGTGGAAACGCTGTCCTCTTCTACAACATTAATTCTCCAGTCAAACCCATGGAGTTGGCTCAGTGACAGTGGATGGACACACTGGGGTTATGTTCCGTTCATGAGAGACTTCGCTGAATAAGTCACTTTTTTCAGTTTTCTCTGTTTTGAGATAGTAACCCCCAACTTTAATCAATCAATTAATCAAATTTTATTTATATTGCGCCAAATCATAACAAAAGTTATCTCATGACATCTACTACTCGTACATGATCAGTGAATCAAATACAGGAAAATATATGATTTTTACTTAAAGTGCAAATTACAGAGCATAATATTTGAAAAAAAATTGATAAATCACTGAAAATAGAGGGAAAATTCACTGGGAACTGCTACAAAATTAGCTCTAAGTCTTTATGGGTTAAACTTGTGCATTTCTTCTCAGTTTTGACATGCACCATACAGTGCAGACATACTAGACACTGACTAAAAAGATCAGTTCTTCTACGATCTATCATGACTTTTCAACCAAAAATCTTATCCGTCCATTCACACATTTAGAGGCACAATAGTGAATGTCAAGGTTAAAAAGGTTTAATGGTTAACATGCTTTATTGTCCCTGTAGGAAAATGCGATCTTTGTGTTTTACCCATCCTAACACACACACAGTACCTAGCATTAGCATAGCAATTAGCATTGGCATGTATACATTTATGAAGGTACAATATTCATTTGCAATTTGTTGTTTGTGTTTGACTGATAATATTTCTTCTTCTGTTTTGATTCACTAACTTTTCTACTTTTTTGGACAGTACATGGTGGGTAAATGAAACGTAAACTAATACACCTGTTTTTCACCTGTTCCATTGACCTCAGTCTTGCATGTTGTAGCTAACTCATGCTATTCAAAATCTCTCTTTTGTCCAAACGTCCTTGTCGAAGCTGTTCACCATGCTACTGTGCTAGGGAACAGACATAAAGGAGTTTATTCAGTTAAGAGCAAGGTTCTAATAGTTTTGGATTTTTCATTATACTGTAGTTTTATTTAGTTTAGACTTTTTTTTTTTTCTAATTCAGTTCATTTTAATTTGTTTTTAGAGCAGGTTTGCTAGTTTTTATTAGTTTCATTTTCTTCTAAATGCTTAGTTTTAGTTTAGTTTTATTTTTTTCATATCTTTTATCTTTTTCTCTGTTGTATTCACATAAATCCCAGACAGGACTCTGCTGATTTCTCCCAACTTTAGTCTCTATGTTTCCAGGTAGAGTGGGGACCAGAAGACGACTCTAAATGACAAGTGTCGTACAGTGCCGCGAACTAAAATTGCTAGAGCAAAATAAATCAATTTCATATCAATCCAAGATTGACAAAGATGAAAACGAAGGGAATTTTATCCATAATTTTTAAGTTAGTTTTATAAGCACACAACAGTGTCAGTTAGTTACCGTTTTTTTCTTTTAATTCTAGTTTTTATTTATTTCAGTTAATGAAAATGTTTTTTCCATTCTAGTTTTCGTCATTTCGTTAGTTTTCGTTAACGATAATAACCTTGGTTAAGAGTTTTGTGTCACAATATACATCTGTATGTGATAGTGGTTTATGTGATTTCCCCTTGAATTAGACCTCCATTAGAAGCTCTTGAGGTTTACAAACAGGAGTATGATGACAAAAAAATGACACAATCTTTACATTAAGTTCATCAGTTGTGGACATCTGGAAGACTGATCATGTAATAATAAGACCAGACCACCCATATGTACCAAGGTTATAATAGTTTGGGATTTTTAATTATAGTTCAGTTTAGTTTAGTTTTGACTTTTTTTTTTCTCTAATTCAGTTTGTTTTAATTAGTTTTTAGAGCAGGTTTGCTTGTTTTTATTAGTTGTCGTTTTTTCTGAATGCTTAGTTTTAGTTTAGTTTTAGTTTCAGTTTTTTCATATATTTTTTCTTCCATCCTATTCAAAGAAATCAGTGAGGTGACCCTGGACCCTTTATTTGTGGGTGGGGTTAGGGCGGCTCTGACTGAGCACACACACAAACACATGTAGAGTCGGATGGATACATTCCCTACAGCAGGTTGGAGGGGGTCATGCAGGTGGAGGTGTGATCCATACACAACGTCATTTACATGAAAATGAAACTGAAACTTTCCATACTTTCACCGCTGACCTCCCGACTTCTACACCTCTGTTCTACCACTGATCTTAGATGAAATGTTCACGTTCTATCCTATATCAACACTGACAAAGACGAAAACTAAGGGAATTTTGTGCATAATTTTCATCCGTTTTAGTTAGTTTTGTAAACACACAATACAGTTTCAGTTAGTTATCTTTTTTTTTCTTTTAATTTGAGTTTTTATTTATTTCAGTTAACCAAAATGTTTTTTCAATTTTAGTTTTCGTCATTTCGTTCGTTTTCGTTAACGATAATAACCTTGATATGTACTCTGAATGTTTTACATGTCATGGATGTTGTTAATTTCTATGTGCCATATATTATAGGTGGGATTTTGGGGACGGCAGTAGTGAGGTAATCCACACCCACTCGGCTCCGTGTCAGACTATGGAGGAGCAGGAGGAGAAAGGACTGAAGCAGGTGTTTGTCCTGGACTCAGTCAACCATACCTTCTACATTCCAGGTAGCTATGCACAGTACTAATACAGCCTTCTTGGCAGATAGTAGATGTTCTTTTAAAGCACAGGTGTCAAACATGCGTCCCAGGGGCCAAATCTGGCCCGCCAAAGGGTCCAGTCCGGCCCTTGGGATAAATTTGGGAAATGCAAAAATTACACTAAGATATGAACAATCCTTTTAGTTCAGGTTCCACATTCAGACCAATTCAGTCTCCAGTGGGCAGGACCAGTCAAATACTATCAGAATAACATAGAAATAATGACAACTCCATTTTTTTTCTCTTTGTAAATGTAAATATTTTCATGTATTTACACTAAAACAAAGTATAATTTCATGAAAAATGTGAATAACCTGAACAAATATGAACAACCTGAAATGTCTTAAGAGAAGTCAGTACAATTTTACCAATCTTCTGTCTGTTATTAAGTGTTTTGTGTTTGTAGATCCACTGTGATCTGTATGTTCTAATAAACATGTGGAAATGATAAACTGAGGCAGAATAGTGTTAAAATTACATTGATTTTTTCAGTTTGTTGATGTTATTCACATCTTTTGAGTGGGTAGTTTGTAGATGGAAACCTTTTCATAATGTAAATGTACTTTTTTTTGCTCTAAAACAGAAAAAAAAGATTGGAGTTGACATTATTTATTTGTTATTCTGTTATTATTCTACCGGTGCGGTCCACTGCAGATCAAATTTAGCTGAATGTGGAACTGAACTAAAAAGAGTTGACAGCCGTTTTAAAGGAAAACTACACAGGATTTGAACCTTAGTTAAACAGCTTCAAAGTAATTGTGAAGGGTAAATGTCTTGTTTCAGTGGAACTGTGTAAGATTTTACCGTCTTGGTTTTTCTTTGCTGTTTTTGTATTATTTTTCTCTATAGAGCTCCCCCTACAGTTTCAAAATACATATTCACTGTCACAAAACCCTCGCTTAACCCTCCCCCTTCGACCATGTGCATTTCTTTTCAATGAAGGCAGCAACAAGAGGGCAAAAAATAGTGATCAAATACGCTACTGGAGCGGAGTGGAGACATGGAAGTTTCTGACATTTGTTTTTAATTCACGGAGGAGGTGGTGGAACCTGAACTGTGGTGGAGGGACGTGTGGACAGGAACCCCTTGGCCATCCAGGAGGACAGGTCACATTGACAGACCGGATGTGGGTGCAGGGACCACTGGTCTGTGGCTACGTCTGCAGCTGCTAGCACCGCGCTGCTAACATTAGCTGCACAGCTTAAGCGCTAACAGGTGTTATGGAAATGTTCAACTGATAACCCACACACAAAGAGGAGGAGAGAAAGTTAGAGTTAAAATAAATAAATGCATTTATTGAGAAGTCAATCACAGAGAAACTCTGTAAGTGAAGTCTCCTTAAACAAGAGAAAACTAAAGATTATATAGAACCAAATCCAACCCCCTCAAACTATGATGTCATTCCTTACGTACATCGTACCACCCCATACTACTCCTTCTCTGCTCCGTGAAGAGGTCATGATGACCTCTCCACTCTAACCTTGCTTGGATCCAATCTGGAGTGCAGGCGCCATTCTCTATCTACACATTCAGACATTTAGGTGTTTGGGTTTTAACTCAAGGCAAGAACTCCGTTCCTGGGTTGGGGGTGTTACAGAGTGGTAAACATCACACATAATGACTAATGACTCAGCATTAAAAGAAGATGTACTAACAGTATAAAATATAAAGAGTATAAAATATAAAAAGTAAATTTTTCCACCACATTTCCTCCCTTTTGATTATTCAACCGAATCAATCATGCAAAAACATAAAATTTACGTACGAGTATCAATAAATGATTATAAATGATCATCAAACCATAAGGATTACAGGATTACACATTGCTTTCTTCGTCATCCTCAAAATCATCTAAGTCATCAAAATCACAATCGTTATTATCATCATCAATCACTTCATGCAGTACCATACTAAAAGTACCAATCACATTGCTGATCATTGACCGTATTATTGGAATGATGCAACAGGATAATACAAGGAGTAATACAAACACACCAAAAATCATAGCAACAATTTTCATCAACATTGTCTTCCATCCCCCAGACATCAGCCAGCCCCAAAAATCCCAACCTGTTGTAGTGTATGCAGTGTTTTCCTCATGTAGGACCCGTCTAAGGTGATCAAGCTGATTGTGGACATCTGACATGTTAGCAGTAACATCAGGTACATAGGTACAGCACTGATCGCCAATAAGATGACAGACACCTCCCTTTTCGGCCAATAGGAGATCCAAAGCTGCCCTATTCTGTAACGTGACAGTGCGGAGAGCCTTCATCTCACTGGTAAGAGCATCAAATCCTCTTTCAACTGACGCTGTGAGATTTTCTAGCTCCACAGAAAGCTCCTCTATGTACCAAGATAAACGAGCAGGGCCGTACATGGGAATAATACTGATTGCAAACTTATGGCCACCTGAAATCCGGTCCCGTTTTACACGGGTGTGAGGCGGTGACATAACTGGGCTGATGGTCAATTTGGAGGTAGCTGGAACCAAATAAGAGAGGTGACATGTACCTGCCCATCATGCTGGGAAATACAAATAAGAGTGTTGACCACACGTCCACACCATATCTGTAGGACAGACATACCCATAATCAGAAGGAGTTAAAGCTAGTACGTCATTATATGTAGTCGTAACATTAGTCTTAGAATCATAACGTATCAGTGGGGACTTACCTAATAATGCAGTGAGATTATAAACGACGATAAATGGAGAAGGAGAGAGTGTCCCTGTTGTTGGAAAAGTGTATTTATCAGTCCTGTTTTCACAATTTGCTAACCCACATGCTACCTTGAGAGTAATGTTACACCCAGATGTGTGCCCCAAATTATAACGTGTGTGTTCTGTGACTGGGGAATGGAAACACAACTGTGGAATGAAAAAAGGATTAGACATGTCTCTCAGCCGAAAAACAACATTTTTCTGTACCATAGTAGTATTAGTATCTCTAGAGAAATTTCTGGGGTTTCTGAAGGTCATGTTGGGTTTCCACCTCAGCCAGGGATACTCTTCGACAGACGGCCAATCACCCACTGTCCACTTTATCATTGTCAACAGTGTGTGATTGATCGAGAGAGGATAAGGAGCGAACAGAGTATCTTCATGTGAGCTGTGTGGCATCAAACTGCACACATAGCAAGACTGATTAGTGACACGTCGTGTCAGATCACGTGTCACTCGCCACCATGTGTTATCGCTATAGTCGTGGTGATCAATGAGGTGGAGGTCACGGCCGTGACGTCTCCGAAGCTCTTCTGACCCTGGCTGTCCTCCGACAGACCAGGGCGCAACAGGAATGTGATGTGTTGGTGAAGGATCAGATACCTGATAGAATGTGTCCATGTACCACATGTACAGGCACAGGAGGGTGATGCAGGTGACAGCTGACCCTTTGATCACCTCCATCGTCATCGAATCAGTGTATGTGTGGGGCAGGGGATCTTCAGTCACTCGCCAGCGACCAGGCAAAGGATAAGTGTATATGAGACGTCACTGGGGTCGTTACCACCGCTAGGTTTCAACCAGTGAGTCTTGTGAGTGTAGGTGCATGATACAGCTGTGTCCAGCTCCGGTGTCCAGTCGTCCAGTCTACGCGGTCGATCGATGCTCCGGCCCGTCCTCGGCTGCAGCAGTTGGCGTTCTCCCAGAAACCGCTTACAGTGGATCGCATGGATCCACATGGCACGTTCAGCAACCTTGACCACTGTGTGCGTCGTCAGGAGCACCTGGAAAGGGCCTCGCCACCTGCGCTGTTTCCAGTGCTTTCGTCTGAAGTCCCGAACCAGGATCCAATCCCCCGGCTGCAGCGGATGAAGCAGCCCCTCTGCAGGAACCGGTAGTGCTGATTTCACCAGTACCTGTACTTGAGATAGTTCAGAGGAGAGTTTCCTACACTAAGACAACATGTCATGCTCCAACAATGATGTCAACCCGGTTGGTTGGGGGCCTGGAGACCTGTATATGGGGTCTCCCAAACATAATCTCAAAAGGACTCAGCCCACTTCGACTCCTACGTCTCATTCTCATTTGCATGAAAACCAGAGGTAGGGCCTTGACCCAGTTAAGACCTGTTTCCTCACAACATTTAGCCAGTTTTGATTTTAGGGTGCTATTTTCCCTTTCAATAGGCCCCCCCTGACTGTGGATGGTATGCACAGTGTGTTTTTAGATCAAAACCTAGCATTTTCCCTAACTCAGTTAGTGCTGTGTTCACAAAGTGAGTACCGTTGTCTGATGAGATCCTTTTTGGGATCCCCCAACGAGGCAAAATTTCAGTTAACAAAGCCTTAGCCACTGTGGAGCTGTCTGCATGTTTTGCAGGAAAACATTCAACCCATTTGGACCACATGTCTACCATCACCAGACAATACTTTTTTACCCTCAGCTGGAGACAGCTCCACAAAATCCATCATAAGGTGGTCAAAGGTGAGGTGTGGTTGCTCGTGACCTGCTGAGCGACATGGGAAAGACTTTGTAGTGTTATGAGCAGCACAGATAAGACATTTCTTGCAAAATTTCTCTGCAACTACTGTAAACCCCTTCGTGAACCAATACTGTGCTATAGCATCTAACATTCCTCCCTTAGACACATGATCTACGCCATGTGTCAACTTAGCAAACCAGGGGAAGAAATGTTTGGGTAGACAAGGTCGCCCATCAGCAGCACGCCACACAGAAGAAGAATCCAGTGCACAACCACACGAGGCCCAAACACGCCTTTCATCAGGAGTGGCAAAGGACTGTGTGTCAGACACTGACGCGGGAGGGGCCCCCTCTGACTGCTGAGACAAGAAGGAGGAGGCGGCCTCCAAGGACGCAGCAGCCCTGGCAGCTGCATCTGCTCGGGAGTTCCCCTGCGTGACGTCAGTGTCTTCCTTCTGATGCGCCTGACATTTCACAACTGCAATAGCAGAAGGGAGAAGAACAACATCCAACAGATGTGCCACAAGAGATGCATTCAGAATCGGCTTACCATCGGACTTCAAAAATCTACGGTGCTTCCACAGGGCCCCAAAGTCATGCACCACACCAAAGGCATACCTGGAATCAGTAAAGATAGTGACAGAATGGCCCTCAGCCAACTTACAGGCCTCCGTCAAAGCGACGAGCTCAGCCGCCTGTGCTGAATAGTGTGAGGGCAAGGGGCCTGAGGAGACCGTGTCGATGGACGTGCACACCGCAAAACCAACCCTGTTCGTGCCAGACGCGTCCCTAAAAGAAGAACCATCTGTGAAGAAAACAAAGTCAGGGTTTGACAAGGGCACATCAGAGATGTCCGGGCGAGGGGAACATGTCTGCTCCAACGCGGCCTCACAACAATGAGGTTCTCCATCCTCAGCAGTCGGAAGTAGTGTGGCGGGGTTAAGCGTCGTACAGCGCTTCACAGTGACATTTGGCATGTCCAGCAGAACGGTGGTATATCTGCGCCACCGGGCTGCGGACAGATGTGGGGTCTTCTGCTCTAAAAGAATGACAGAGACAGAATGTGGAACCAACACAGTCAAAGGGTTATACCCAACAATGTCACGTGATGCAGCCACAGCCTTTTCACATGCAGCGACGGCACGGAGGCAAGAAGGAAGACCCGCAGCCACAGAGTCAAGTTTAGTGGAGAAATACGCCACCGGGCGTAATCTGTCACCGTGAGCCTGCAACAAAACAGAAGACATAAACCCACGTTTCTCATCCACAGTCTGTGTGAATGGTTTGGCCGGGTCAGGGAGGGCCAAAGCAGGGGCAGAACCCAAGGCCATTTTGAGAGACGTGAACGCCTGTTCAGCCTCAGATGTCCACACAACTCTATCATGTGCATTCAGGCCCTTACCATGAATACATGATGTCAGAGGGTGCTCGAGCTCAGAATAATCAGGAATGAACGCCCTGCAATAACCAGTCATACCTAAAAATGACATCATCTGCTTTTTCGTGACCGGCCTAGCAATGTTCTGAATGGCTCGAATCCGTTTAGGATTGATGAGCCTTTGGTTCTGAGAGATCAGGTGCCCCAGAAACACAACCTGCTGTTTACAAAACTGGAGCTTTTTGGCGCTGACCTTATGACCCTCCTCCCCCAGGTGAAGCAACAACGACCTTGTGGCCTCGACACAAGCCTGTGAAGAAGGACAACAAAGGAGAAGGTCATCAACATACTGCAAAAGAGCAACACCTGGTGGGAGGTCAAGGTGGGACAGCGACTCAGCCAAAATGGAATTGTAAATGGTTGGGGCCTCACAATACCCCTGAGGCATGCGTGTCCATGTGTACATTTTGTTTTTGAACTGAAACGCAAACCAATATTGGCTATCTGCATGCACAGGCACAGATGTGAACGCGTTCGACAGGTCAATAACAGAAAAGTGAGACGCAGATGGCGGAATTTGTGACAAAATTGTGTGTGGATTTGGAACCGTGGGCACGTGTGGAACCACGGCTTTGTTTACTGCCTGCAGGTCTTGAATAAACCGCCATGTGTCTGGGTCAGGAGGGTTCGCACTTTTTTCCACAGGAAAAATTGGGGTCCTGACCGGTGAATCAGGACATGGAACTATAATTCCCACATTCAAATAAGCTTAGAACTCGGACTGTTTTGACATGGCCTGTAATCAGATCGCGGGGTAATGATGACCAGTGGGCAGTTCCGGACGAGACCCACATCATGTGGACCAGTAGCCCAGACACCAGGTGGGATATCAGCCAGTTTGGGTGGCACGGAGACGGGGTGAGAGGCCTGTGGGAGATGTAGACATACAGGTGAGCGCTTCATCATTTAACAACTGTACAGTTTTCTGACAGTGAAACACTGATATCATGCTCTGTCTGTATACCCCCAGTCGGGGAGCGAACATGATGGCCGGGTCAGAGGTGGGACACAAATCTGACACCTGCAAGGCCTTTTCCACAAACGGGCCCACGTCTTTCCAATCTGCATGGCATGGTTTGGAAAGAGCAACATACGTGGTGCAGCACCAAGCCTGTAAAAAGAATGTTGGTTATCAGTCAGTGACACAGACAATGCCCAAAAAAATATGAATCCCAAAACATGTAACCAGTTGTGAGCTTATCAGACTCTGTGTGAAAAAACTTTTCCTCATATGTGGGGTCAGGGCCTCCAGGACTGAAATGAGAAGCACACTATAAATCATTTGGGGGTGAGACATAAGCGCCAGGCTGAGTCTGCTGTCACTTAGCTCGACCCATTTTTCTGTAATTTGGGGGGAACAGACTTTCCAGTGGTATACAGAATCTGGTCACCCAGCAGCATACCTAACCATTGTGTGTGCATACACACAATGTGAGTGGAGATCTGTGCCTGCGACTGTGTTTTGTTGAGTTATCGTTAACCCCTCTGGACCCGATTCAAGTTTTACCCCCAATTTGCACATCAAATCCCGCCCACACAAATTAATGGGACAGACGGGTGCGAGTAAAAAAGAATGTTAGAAAGTACATTCTTGTGAAACACATGTCAACGGAACAGTAAAGCTCTCTCTGTCCTGTTTACCACCAGCCGACACAGAAATAATAGTTTTTCCACTCAACTTTAGTGTAGGTGTTAAGTCTACATGTCTGATCACAGAGTATGTAGCTCCACTATCTACTAAAAACAATAACTTAAACCTGCTTATAGTAAGATCAACCACAGGGAGCTTCTGATAGGAGTCAGTACACAGCTGAGCGTGTGTGTGTGTGTGTGTGTGTGTGTGTGTGTGTGTGTGTCACCTCCTCCTCCCTTGGGCAGTGCAGCAGAAGCTGTAGTGGGTGTGGAATCCGTGTCTGGAGACCCGCCCTCCAGGGCCGCGAGCCAATCCCCTGCCCCGTTCCCTCCACGTGGCTGTCTCCGCCTCGCCTTCTCTGTGGGCAGTCCCTTTTCCCATGTCCTGGTTGGCCACAGAGGTGGCCCACCCCTCCACATGTCGGACCACCCCTTTCCGGGTGTAGGTGGGCCTCGAGTGTTCTCCGGTCCCCGCCCACGCTGTTCCCCGGGGGGGGGGTCAGGCGGACCAGTCCAGAGTGTCTGATGAAAGTGACCCCTGCCCTGCGTCTGGAATCTTCCACTGTCTCATCAGGCCTGTTTCAGGTTTGTCCATGCAGACAGACAGCCTCAGGTGGAAAAAACGTCCGGCAGAGGCTAGGGGTCATCTGGCAGCCAGAAGCCGCCTGAGTTCGGACCCAGTGGGTCTGTGTTCATTGCAGAAAGTCCCTCGGATGGATCAGGTAGATGTTTCAGTGAATGTCCATGCCCTGAACACCACAACAGGACCGTCTGGTCCACCGTGGGCATTTGTGCAGCTGTGCCAGAAGTCAGTCCTCCCCCCTGCCTGCAGCATCAGCAGCGGGGGTGGAGTCGGATTGTGTGGAGTCTGGCTCCGGTGGTGGAGAAGGCCGGGGGTCAGCAGACCTGGGGGGCCTGCTGGGGCCCGTTGACGTTTGGCCGGTTCTGGAATTACGGCTGAGTGTTCCGGGAGGGGGGGCGGGTTCTCGCGGCGTCTTTGTGGGCAGGCGTCCAGACCCGGACACCAACTTCGCTGCCTGCACAGAAACACAAGGGGGGGGGGCATATAGTATATGGTAAAGTGGCGGAGCTCAAGCTCCTTGACAATCTAAATATAACTGTTTAATCTGTATAATCTGTTTTATATCTGTTTTTATAACCAGCAGCATAATTACCAGATCTTACAGACGTAGCACAGACGTCGCACAAAAATACAAGGGAAGTATAAAGTTATGAATGAAAAGAAGTGGTTTAAATATTCTAACAAATTAGGCATAAAGGGAAAAAAACACAGCTAGATGGTGTCATCTACGGTTACACATGCCTCAGTTTGTTTTTGCTTCATTCACCACATCTCAAAACATTTGTTACAAGGTTCCTATTGTTTAAATTCCCTGACTTTGTTTTTTCTCTCTTTGCCTCCCTTTAACTCATTCAGTTTTTGCACACCCAAAGTTGGCATTTTAGAAAAAATACCCATGTTTACCCAATAATCAGCACATTCAAGCACAATTTCCCCATATTTTCTTTTTACCCATGGGTTTTGGAATAGGGGCCTCTCTGTCCACACCCCCGTCACTGTGCCCCGGCCGGTTTCCCATTTTTACACTTAGAACGTCTTCTAAGTGGTTTTTGTTCCTTGGCGAACAAAATACTAAAAAACCCTGATTTTTCTTTTCAGTTGTCAGCGAAAAAATCACCTAAAACGCTTTCAAGTTTGTTATAAACTTTACTCTACTGTATTTACATACAGTAGCAACCTTATACGATTTTTCTTTTTGGTTGAAGGCAGGCGAAAAAATCTCCAAAACGCCTGTACTATTGTATTTGCATACAATAGCAACCCTATACGATTTTCTTTTGGTTGAAGGCGAAAAAATCTCCCAAAACGCCTGTACTCTATTGTATTTGCATACAATAGCAACCCGACTCAGGTCTATATATATATATATACTTATTCTTATTTTTATTTATTATTTTTTTATTTTTCATTTTTATTTTTTTTATTTATTTTATTTATTGTATTTTTTTTTTATATATACATAAACCCGAATCGCACGCCACTATTGTTTCAGTGACGTGCCCAGTGACGTGAGTTTGGAACACAGAGAGTAACAGCCCCCAACAACCCAAACTGTAACTTTCTCACCGTGTGTGGCGTTGAACTCAGTTCCGATTCCAGTGGGTGAGACGGCGGGGCTCGGGGCCGGTTCCCCCGTCTGCGGTGTCGTTTTACACGGGGCTACAGCCGCTTTTTTGGCCCGTAGGATGATCAGTCCACCAACCTCCGTTCCCCCGCCCGACAGCACACATGGAACCCTGCTCGCAGCGCCAATTTGTTATGGAAATGTTCAACTGATAACCCACACACAAAGAGGAGGAGAGAAAGTTAGAGTTAAAATAATAATGCATTATTGAGAAGTCAATCACAGAGAAACTCTGTAAGTGAAGTCTCCTTAAACAAGAGAAAACTAAAGTTATATAGAACCAAATCCAACCCCCTCAAACTATGATGTCATTCCTTACGTACATCGTACCACCCCATACTACTCCTTCTCTGCTCCGTGAAGAGGTCATGATGACCTCTCCACTCTAACCTTGCTTGGATCCAATCTGGAGTGCAGGCGCCATTCTCTATCTACACATTCAGACATTTAGGTGTTTGGGTTTTAACTCAAGGCAAGAACTCCGTTCCTGGGTTGGGGGTGTTACAGAGTGGTAAACATCACACATAATGACTAATGACTCAGCATTAAAAGAAGATGTACTAACAGTATAAAATATAAAGAGTATAAAATATAAAAAGTAAATTTTTCCACCACACAGGCTAACAAACATCAGCAGCTCCCACCTGTCACCGCGTCCCAGCCCTGGTTAGCGATTAGCACGCTATCATACTGCTAACATTTATGACAACAACAAACATCAGCAGCTCCCCACCTGTCACTGTGTCCAGGCCCCATTAAGCACACTATCAGCCCGGGACTGATATTTATAACAACAACAATCATCTAGATTCTAGACCTTCGTCTGTACAAGACACAAGTATCACATCACACCAGCTAAGATCCAACATCAAGGTTAATTATTATGCTAGTCGCTATTCAGACGAAACCTCTCACAGAAACTAGATTTAACTGACAAAAGTCTGTGGCTAGTAGTAAAAAAGCACTCCTGAAGCTGACAAAGGGTGATCTAGTAAACCAGTGGTGTAGTCTCAGGGTATACGGCGGTACACGGAGTATCCCTACTTATTTTTCAGTCAGTATTGTGTATACCCACTTCTAAATCCCCCTTATGCGCACCATTCAGTAGTATCTGTTAGCCATATTGCCCATGTTTTCTCCTAGCATGGTGAAGCCATGACCCGCCCTACTCTGCCTCTAACTGGCTAGTACTTGGTGCCTTCACTGATTAGACTGGTTAACTTTAGGCATGAGGACTGATGAGCCAATCAGAGGCAGGTCATGCCAAGGAAAATATTGCTAAATTAGTGCCAGTGCTTAGCGCTTTCCACCTCTGGAACCTGATTGGACACCTCAGGTGCCAGTACCACCCAGCTGATTGACAGGTCACTGCACATCTAGTTGAAAGATATGCGATTATTGGAAATGCAAATAAGAAAGGCAGAATAAACGTCTTTCAAATGAGTGGCACATATTGAGAGAACCTACCTTCATGGAATACATAATTCTGAGGTAAGTTTTAAGGTGGTTTCAGAATGAGTCACTGTTTTAAACTACTGGATATATGACTGCACATTTAGAGGAGAGATTTTGTCGCCACTAGTTCAACTACGCGAGTAGGCTAATGTTATGAAAGGCTAACGTTATGAGAGATTAATGTATCCTATGTTGCCTCATGTTGAATTCACTTCCATTCATGCAGCTGCTTATGTGACCAGTAATACCTACAAACTGCTCCTGATCAAGTCATGATAATTTTATAATCGTGAGCAAATACCACTGATGGATTTTTGGGCAAACTAAATAGAGTAGACTTAGATGTCACTGTTTCTAAAACAACATTTTTCGGAACTACTCTAAAAAAAAAAAAGGGGGGGGGGACAAAAATTAAGAGTACACCTACTTCTCCAGGGACCACTACACCACTGAGGAAACTGAACTAACATACACCTACGTGACACAAACAACCATGATTACTAGTTAGTTTGCTAACATCTGCACTCGCTAGCAAGTATCTGGGCATCGTTCATAAAATGAGTTCATAAAAGAGTAAACACTGTTACAACCAACAGCAGATATTTGACAACATGACAGATATTTGTCATCATCAGCAATTCAACAGCAACAACACCAAGTCTGCATCCATTTAGACGCTGGACCAAGGCAGACTCTTGTCTTGTTCCTTGTTTGGTCTCGCAATCTTTTCCGGATGCCGGGCCCAGTTCGGGGGGAGGGTGTGCAGTGAAAGTGAAACTACAGACACTTTACTAATTCCTCTATTGCCACATTTCCACTACGTCGAACCAGTTCGATTCAGCTCGGCTCGTCTCCCATTGTTGTGCGCCTCATTTCCTTTCCCCTACCTTCGCAAACTTGTATTTGGGTACGATGTCCACACCGGAACCGGAACTGGGCCCGGTGTTCACTCTGCTGCTACATTCACAAGTGTTGCTTAGTAGCGTATCAAATACATGACATTCCTGTAAATGAATCACATGCTGTGGACAAATGTTTGAACATATTGGAGGGATTCCACCCTTTTGAAGAAATGGAAGCTTTGACAGTGTTCCAGTGGACCTGGTGTGGTCTGTTTAGACCGTTTCTGCCTCAATGCTATGTTGGCTACTTTCTGACGAAAACAATGCAGCGTATGCGTGATGTCATTGCGCATGCGCAACAAAGGCGTAATCGATAAGCAGAATTGTTAAGCAGGCAGGCAAACGATTCTAAGGAATCAAGCTACTGGGATCCGGTTCTCAAAAAGAACCGGTTCTCAATTCCCATCCCTAACTAGGGGTGTCCAAACCCAGTCCTTGAGGGCCAGTATCCTGCATGTTTTAGATATTTCCCTCTTCCAGAACACCTGGTTCAGTTAATGATCAGCTCATCATCCAGCTCTGCAGAAGCCTGATAACAATGTAATGGCTTCCAGGTGTGCTGGAAGAGGGAAATATCTAAAACATACAGGATACCGGCCCTTGAGGACCAGATTTGGACACCCCTGATAAACGGATGCAGACTTGGCATTGTTGCTGTTATTTATCTCAGATAAATTCTCTATAATTGATGTATTTCAGAGAATTTGTGCTTTGATGATTGATATTGGTTGTAACAGTGTTTACTCATTTATGAACCTCAGCAGACATCACTCTAAGGATAACCTTTTCGTCGTAGGCTTCATTGAAAACAAATGCACATGATCAAAGGGGGAGGGATAGGTGTGGGTTATATGTACTTCAAAACTGTAGGGGGAGCCCTATAGAGAAAAATAATACCAAAAAAAATAACCCAGAAGAACCAAAATGGTCAAGTCTTGCCCAGTTTCTCTTTAAAGACTTTTGAGACATATTGTGGTATTACTAGAAGTGGCACACATAATGTTTCAGTCCATTGTGTTAAAATGCTGTTGTTCTATGCAGATGACTACACACTTCACGTCCATGTTTCAAACCAATACTTCACCAGTGACCTGTCTGTGAAGATAAGTGTCCGCCTACAGTTACATCACCTCCTTCTTTCCTCGTCTCCTCTGGTGCCTCGTGCCCACCACCATCTTCTTCTGGAGGCTTCTACCGAACCCTCCTCAGACACTGTTGTCTACACATGGGACTTTGGTGATGGTTCCAATACTGTCCAAGATGTTCAGCATAAACTTAGCCATGTGTTTGGATCAGCTGGAGTTTATAACATTACAGTGTGTGCCAATAACAGTCTTAGTGCTGTGACTGCTTGGCTTATGGTAGAGATAATGGAGGAAGTCTCTGGATTAATTGTCAGATACAGTGGATCCAGAGAGATTAACTCTGTTATAGATTTCAGAGCTAACGTGTCCACTGGTACAAGCCTCTTCTGGAAATTCGACTTTGGTGATGGTTCACAGCAGGGGAATCTTACAGATGGCTCTATTTCCCATATGTATAGGAGTCCAGGGAACTATACGGTGGGAGTAACAGTGTCAAATTCTGTCAACCAGGTCTATCAGTCTATCACTGTGGAGGTCTACAGGCTGGAGATTAATGGAATTCTGCCAACTGAGTGTGTAATTAGTGGTAAAAACATCCAGTTTACTGCTCTGGTTAATGGCAACATCTCTATGTTAACTTTTCATTGGCTGTTTGGAGATGGCTCACCTTCAGCTGTTGTGACAGGAGAGTCCACAACCTCACATACATTTATAATCCAAGGAGTGTTTCCTGTAAATCTTTCTGTGTTTAGTTCTGTTTCGCATGTGTCTTTTAAAGGGAGTATTTGTGTTGAAAGCCTAATCACTAGTGTAGCAATGAAATCATCCCAGGATGTAGTGTCCATAGAGGAAGATGTTTGTTTCTTGGTGTTAGTTAGCCCGGAGCTTACAACAGGTTTCCGATTTAAGTGGTTTAGCAGTTCCTCCAGCCTCAGTGCCATGACACAAACCAACCAAAAGTGTTTTGTCTTTAATGAGGAGGGTATTAAAGAAGTATCAGTAATGGTGAGTAACAATGTCAGTAATCAAACAGCCAAAATGAGCATCACTGTTCAAAAACCTATAGGTGTGCTGTCTTTGGTACATAATAGCCAAAGTGACACACTGATGGTCAACTCATTAACATCATTTTGGGTGACCAGCTGTAGTGGCAGCAATGTGACAGTTCTATGGGACTTTGGAGATGGTTCTCCAATAGAAGAGAAGCAAAATGCATCACATGTATTTACCACCACGGGTCAGTTCATAATTACAGCCACAGTGTTAACAGTGTTAGCCGGAAGTCTTCAACTCTTAAAGTGAATGTTTTGCCTCCTGTTCAGGACCTTTCACTTCACACCAAACAGCTTTATGTTGCAGTTGGAGAAGAAACGCTCTTCACAGCAGTAAGTAGTACCATTAATAGCACCAAGTACTGCTGGATAGTGGACAATGTGATCACACAGGGCACTCATCAGTTTAGATTTGCATTCCCCAAGCCTGGCGTGTATCAAGTGAAAGTTATAGTAGAGAACTCAGTGAGTAAAATGGAAGCAGTGGTTTTAATTGAGGTCTTTGAAAGAATAGTTGGTGCTCAGATTGAGTGTCAAAACCTAAGAGGCATGAAATATTTACCAGCTCATGAGGAAACACAGTTCATTGCTTCTGTCATCAAAGGATCCAATGTTTCTTATCAGTGGCTTGTTACACAGGATGGTTTAAATCAACAAATTCAAGGTGGTGGTGAAGTTTTTCATCTGGTAGTTGTGCATCCTGGTAGAATTTTAGTTCAGCTAAGAGCTGTCAATAGAGTGGGTGAAGCCGTGAGCAATGTTTCTGTTGTGGCAGTTGAAAGAGTAAGTAGAGCAAACATCACAGTGCAATCCCACATTGTGCCATTAGGGAAACCCAGTGAATATCACTGTATCTGTGGCCACTGGTTCTGAACTCCATTACATTTGGTACTTGAACTCTGATCCTTCACCCATACAGACTCATGTTCCCTTTCTCTACCACACTTTTACACAGCTGGGTCATTGTCATGTTTCTGTTTCAATTCAAAACATCTTCAGCCAAAGTAATGTGTCTGAACTGTTTGTGGTCCAGGAGGAGGTCCATAAAGTGGACTTTGAAATTGAAGGGAAAAAAAGAGCCATTTTATATCTGCACAAATGATTCTGTGGCACTCAGTGGGCACGTCACTAAGGGCAGTGATCTGTACTGGGATTGGAAGGTCAGAGGTACCCCAGACACACTTACAGATGCTACGAATCAGACCTTTACATGCAGATTTCCTCATGCAGGCGTCTACCAGGTGTCTTTAAACATCTCAAATGAGATTAACTGGCAGGTCGTCTCACATAGAATGACCGTCCAAGATGCAGTTGAAGGTCTGATGCTAAATCTTAGCAAATCTTCTCTTGCACTGAAGAGGAAGTTGCTTTTGTTCCTACTATCTCCAAAGGAAGCAATGTAAGTTTATTTTAATGTTTAGAAACAAGGATCTGAGCAATGGTCATGAGATTGTTGAGGAAAGGTTTACCACATCTGACCTTCCAGCTGGTAATCATAGAGTGACAGTGAAAGCCTGGAACCAGGTCAGTAGTGCTGAGGTATCTTCAAATGTTCTAGTAACTGAACGTATACAGGGTTTGCAGCTAAAGTGTTGCTCAGCTGTTGTAGAAGCTTTGAAAGAACTGAGTTTCAAAGCAGATGTTAAAAATGGTTTTCCAGTCAACTACACCTGGATATTTGATATGGAGGGTTACAGGCCCACATGGGTAATTGGACAAGAAGTTGTCTTTACAGCGCCAGATAGTGGTTTGTTGTTTGTGTCAGTGGTAGCTAGCAATGGAGTCTGCTCTGAGAAGCTGAAAGAGACTGTTCAAGTTCAGTTTCCTGTTAAGAAAGTAGCACTTGCTTGTCATTCAGATAGAATATTCCCTAAATATTCAGTCACATTTCTTGCAAAAGTGAATGAAGGCAGTATGCTAAGATATGTCTGGGACTTTTGGAGATTCCACTGAACTACTGATGGACTTACACACAGTCAATCACACTTATCATACTGCTGGAAAATACAGTGTTGTGGTCAAAGTTTTCAACATGTTAGCCATGTGTCTGCAGAGCTACAGGTGAACGTACAGGAGCTTCAGTGTTCAAAGCCTCAAGTTTCTCTAGTTCAGAGTCAGTCTACTATTTTCAGGTCTAGACTAAGTTTCTTTGAGGCAGCAGTGGACATGAACTGTTCTGCTTACAAGACCAGTTATCTATGGGAGATATTCAGAGCCTTTGATTGTACTAACACAAGTTTCACTGGAAACAGAACAGATTTCAGCAACCCAGCTGATGTAACCTCACCATTTCTCCAGATTCCAAAGCATGCTCTTCAGGTTGGACAGTATTGCCTGGTCTTTACCGTTATATTAAAGGGGACTCCTTTACTTGCACAAGAAAAGACCAGTGTTACCGTGGTCCACTCCCCACTGGTGGCTGTCATCAAAGGAGGCTCCTACAGACTGTGGCCTAGTCACACTGACCTTATCCTGGATGGATCTGAGTCTGGAGACCCTGATGTGGAGCTAAGAAAGGAGGACAAGCTGCAATACAACTGGACCATCTGGACAGCGGCACAGGTAGGGATGGGAATCGAGAACCGGTTCTTTTTGAGAACCGGATCCCAGTAGCTTGATTCCTTGGAATCGTTTGCCTGCCTGCTTAACGATTCTGCTTATCGATGCCGCCGTCGTTGCACATGCGCGATGACATCACGCGTACGCTGCACTGTTTTGGTCAGAACGTAGACAACATGGTGTTGAGGCAGAAACGGTCTAAACAGACCACACCAGGTCCACTTGTAACACTTGCTAAGCTTCCATTTCTCTAAAGCAGTGGTTCTTAACCTGGGTTCGATCGAACCCTAGGGGTTCGGTGAGTCAGTCTCAGGGGTTCGGTGGAGGTCAAGACACACACTCGACTCATTAGTCGGGTGTGTGTGTCGGGCTAGGTCCGTGTATGTAAACAAACAGCTTCAGAGACTCTTTCTCTGATTGACATCCAATATACTTGGTGCATTGTTGTTGCTTATAGCACTGCAACACATCCGGAAGTGTTTATAATCTCTTCCACTCGTATGACGATGAATTATTTGAGTATTTTCCACATCGTTGTTATGACTTTTGCTACTTCCTGTTAACCACGGAGGCAGCCATGTGTAGCGTTTGTTTACATTTTTCGGTCACCACACTGGTCAGTTACAATCATGTGACGACCGACGCACCGTCGCGGATGGAAAAATTGTATTACGCTAAAGCCGTCAGTCACACTGATTTGCAGTAAATATTCATTATTATTGTAGCCTGATGGAAATTAGGTGATGGGTGTGTGTTAAAATGTTAAAAATGATAAATAGCATAAATACAATAAGTTCATTATTGGAATACATAGGTTAAAAATTAAAACCATTTCAGTGTGGTGGTATTAAAACAGGTCATGTCTTTGTGAAACGGTATGTGATTTGTTGTGAGTTCATGCACTGTATGGTTTTGTTCTTTGAACACAGTGATGTTAATGCACGGTTCATTTTGTGCACCAGTAAAACATATGCCTGTGTCTTGAATTTGAAAAAAATCATATTTTATTTTTTAATAAAGAAGGGTTCGGTGAATGCGCATATGAAACTGGTGGGGTTCAGTACCTCCAATAAGGTTAAGAACCACTGCTCTAAAGGGTGGAATCCCTCTAGTCTGTTCAAACATTTGTCCACAGCATGTGACTCATTTACAGGAATGTCACATATTTGATTCTCTACTTAGTGGCGCTTGTGAATGTAGCGGCAGAGTGAACGCCGGGCCGGTTCCGGTGCGGGCAACAAACGTCATACCCAGATGCAAGTTTCCAAAAGTAGGGGAAAGGAAATGAGGTGCACAACAACGGGAGACAAGGCGAGCCGAGTTGAACCGTTTCCACGTAGTAGAGATGCATCAATAGAGGAATTAGTAAAGAGTCTTTAGTTTCACTTTCACTGCATGCCACCACCACCCCCCCACCCCCCCCGAACCGGGCCCGGCGTCATCTGTTCTTATTATTTGTCCATACTGTATATGTTCTATTTTCTGTGCAGATGGAAATATAAAAGACAGTTAATGCAAACACACCTGTTTGTACTCTTTTATTTCCTCACCCAATCGATAAGAGAATCAGATCAATAAGCAAAATCGATAATGGAATCAGAATCATTAAATTCTTAACGATTCCCATCCCTAGGCGCAGCTCTATTGATTCTGAAGAAACAATGCAGTCTAGTAAAAGTACAGATTATTTTCATAAAAGTGTTGCTAACATCTGTATCTGCAAATTTACAGAACTCCACAGAGTCTCATTTTGTAAAGCAGCCGTTTGGGAGTAAACGCAGTACAATGACTGTGTTCAACAGCCGACTGCACCCACACACAGTTTATGTGTTCACGCTCACTGTCCGTAAAACAGGGAGGAGACCGGTGTCAGTCAACCAGACAGTGAGTATCACCCACGTCTTCATCGAATACTTCACCAACTGCAAAGATTCCTCTCATTTGTAGAGAATTATTCTATTAGAAGTCTGTTACCAGTGACAAGAAACCTTTCCATTTCCATTCTGTTTTTAACAATATGCATCTTAGAATATTATGAATAACTACTTTGTATTCTTAAAAGTTGAATGTATAGTGATAGAGTTGGACATGAATATGTTTGGAGACAACAATTCAGTTAAAACAAACTAAATAACAAACCTCCACCGAGGTACGACGGTTCCCTGTGACAACACAAAACCCCCAGGTTCACCACCTAATTAAAGTGAGTTCACTCTAGATTGTATTTTATATTCTGGAAGACACTGGTCCAAAAATACCCCATTTGAGAAATAGTGATTTAAAAAAAACAACAAAAAACAAACAAGTTTTCCTGTTTTCCACCAACGTAGTGGTGCTGTTGTAGTTTCCAACTCTAATTCGCATTTCAACCAAGGTTCAAGGAGGTGACAGTGACAATGTAGGGCAGGGCTGTCAAACTCATGTTCTTCCAGGGGCCACATTCAGCCCAAGTTCATCTGAAGTGGGCCAGACCAGTAAAATAATAACATGATAACCAATAATTAATGACAACTTCAAATTGTTCCCGTACAAAAAAATAACGTTCACTTTTGCCAATATTAGATTTACAAACTATCCAAACAAAAAGGATGTGAATAACCTGGAAAAAAATGGAATTTGTTAAGAAATAGAAGTAAAAATTTTATCAATATTATGCCTCAACTTATTTATACATATTCACAAAACATTTAGTGACAGGCAGAAATTGTTAAAATTGCACTTATATTTCTTAACAATTCCATTTTTTTCAGGTATTCACATTATTTTTATTTGGATAGTTTGTAAACGTAAACATTTTCATAATGTACGTTATTTTTTGCACTAAAACCATTTGGTGTTGTCATTCTTTATAGGTTATTATGATATTATTTTTGAGTTTGATGCCCTAACTTGCACTTTGCAATTCATCCCACGGGCCGGATTGGAGCCTTTGACGGGCCAGTTTTGGTCCCTGGGCCACATGTTTGACACCTGTGATGTAGAGGGGAAAAAGCAGTTTAAAAAAATATGTAATAATGATGATGAATCTCAGTATTGGTGGTGATTTGGTCGAGAAAAGCAAGTAAACAGACTGAGTCTGAAAAGAAAATTGTCAGAATGTGGAGCTGGATGGGTGATAAGTTGTAATATTATGCTCCATTGTACACTGTTCACCATCGTCTGTTAATGACATATGCTTTATTCATTCTTATTATAATGTTCCATTAATGACTGCAGTTCCATGGGGTCCTAAACAGAAGGGTTTACAGATACAGATTTTTTTTTTTTTTTCACCAAATCATTTTTTTTAAACTTCCCACAATGAAAGTCAACTTTCTCCAAAATAAAAATAAAAAAACTTGAGCAGTCTTTTAGTTGTAAATATGTCCTCTTATATTTTCTGTACAGAAGTGTCTTATTACTAGACTTTCTAAAAATATGTGCCAGTGATTGACATTCTGGGGTTCGCTCTGTCTGTAGTACTTTGAATTATCTTCTATAAAGTATGTTTCTAACTTTGGAATCATAAAAAATGTAATTATTCCCTTCCATCCAGTTCCAGTGCACTCCCACTGAAACTCACTGTGCCATTCCTTCTGTATGATCCAAAAGTTACCTTGAGTTTCCCTTTACATTTTATGTTGAATGAGATTTTTCTTTTCTTATGAAGTCCCTCATCAGTCTGGAGGTAATACCTCTTTTTTACTTTGGTTGATTACATCTGAAAGCTTCTCTCAGTGCTGGGTCATCCATATCCAGTGGAGCAGAGTTGTGATGTGACTGTAATATTCAGTTCATCAGTTGTTTGTAGGTCATATGTGGCATTTACATTGTATTGATTTGCCCTCAACGAAACTTTACAACAGCCGCTAACAGACTATCTCTTTTTATGTGTAGGTAATGGTGTGTGATGCTTCGTTGCTTCCAGTGATTATAGAATGTATGTCCTGCTCCGTCCTGTCCTCCCCCCACCGTCTCACTGACACCCCCTCCATTACCCTCTCTGGACAGTGTTTATCATGTGAGCACCAGGCTCAGGTCAGTGTCCAAACACCAGCTGTTGTCTCACATCAAGCAGTTTTACTCACTGTCAAGTTCTATTTTTTCATAGTCACGACTCTAAATGGACCTCCAGTGCTTTCGTTGTGTTTTATCCTCTGAATTTATCTGTGGGCAGTTCAGCTTCTATTTAGTCTGTTCTATTTTTTTTTTTTTTTTTTTTTGCATTCATTTTTCAGTATTTTGTGTGAATATGCTGTTTTTGATGCTAAACTTATTTTCATTGTTCCTGTGACAGTAACAATAAAGGTCTATTATTCTATTCTATTCTATTCTATTCTATTCTATTCTATTCTATTCTATTCTATTCTATTCTATTCTTTGTTTTCTTTTCTATTCTACTCTATTCTTTTGTTTTCTGTTCTATTCATTCTATTCTATTCTATTCATTGTATTCTATTTTATTTTATTCTGTTCTTTTCTTTTGTTTTTATTCTATTCTATTCTGTTGTATTCTTTTCTTTTGTTTTCTATTCTATTCATTCTATTCTGTTCTTTTCTATTCTATTCTATTCTATTCTATTCTATTCTATTCTATTCTATTCTATTCTATTCTTTTCTTTTCTTTTCTTTACCACTCAGTTACTAAATGTAATTGTCTTCTCTCTATCAGTACCAGTGGAGTGTTGTGAATCAGAGTGGCCAGATGTTAGACCTGGATGACATCATCACCTCCAGTGGAAGTCCGTCCCTGGTCTTGGCGATGCGTTCAGGTGTCTTCCAACCAGAGCAGAGTTACACTTTCATCCTGAATGTTTCTGAACCTGTCAGTGGGCGGTGGGGCAGTGCCAGCCTGACAGTGCGTCCTAACTGGCCTCCACATGGAGGTGTGTGCAGCCTGAGTCCAAAGTCAGACATACGTGGACTGGAGACCGTGGTCACCTACAGCTGCTCAGGTAAAGTTCAGACATCAGATGTCCACAAACTGTCTCCTGTAATTTTTTTTTAATGTATTTTCGTTAATTTCATTGAGTGAAACATGCAGACCTGTTCTTTTTTGGCAGGGTGGCAAGATGATGAAAGTGAGGCATCACAGTTAATCTACTGGTTCCAGGTGGTTCCATGTCAGCCCAGTACCGCTCTGTGTCCCATCCTGACCCTGTACAGGTGAACACCAGCAAAAACCTACAACCACACGTACTCACAGAAAGTCTGAGTCGGATGTCAGTGTTTGGAATAACATTTAGAAACGTGGTTTGAAAATGCCTGCTGACCAGTGTCAGCTGTTCGTCTGTCAGACAGGGGAAGCTCATGTCGGCTTACCTAAAAAAAAAAAAAGGTCAAGTTCTTTAAACATAAATTCGTCCTCTGTTCCTTTTTAAGAAAATGCTCAGTGACCTTATCGTACCAAGTAAACAAGAAAACGTTGAAATTATGTGAAATTGAAACAAGGAAGTACAATGAGTGTGTTTTATTTACAGTGCAAGAAATGAACCAGTCATTTGGTTTGTGTGATTTCCCAGCAGAATGTGTGACGGTATTAAACTGAACTGTGTCAGTGAAGGAGCAGATCTGAAAACAGCTGTCAATCAAACGGGGTTCAGCCTTTTGACCCATCCTCCAATCAGCACGTGGAAGCCTGGCGTCCAGCCCGGCCGAGCTCCGCCCACAGCTCCATTCACCCCCAGAGACGCCGAGCGTCTGGGGGCGGGACAACATGGTGTCATTTATCCAATTATCGTCCAGTTTAGAGTCAGTTCAAAGCAGTTCCACTCAGTCCCATTGAAGTGCATGGACGCTGAGCGTCTACGGACAAATGCACTGAGCAGAGATGGAATGAACAAACACAGACACGGGAACGGAGGAGAAGTGAACAACATCCAGTCCACTGATCTGGGATCAAACTGATTCTGAACCAACTGGTCTGAGAGATGAACGTGTTCCAACACATTTGGAGTCAATGAAATGAAAACAACTGAACAGATTTGAGCATTTAATGGGAGTCATTTTAGGAGAAGCTGAGCTTCCACTGCAGACTTCCACACAGTAGCTAATATATGGTAATGTAAATGCACAATACAGTGTTTGCATTGCCCTGTATTTTAACAAATACTTTACCTTATTTAAAATGAAAATACTCACATCACATCAGTTTTGGGGATGTTCACCAAACCTCTGGTATTACACACTCAAGGACATGTGTCTGTCATGTAAACAGCAGCAGCTTAAATCATATATCATCACCTTAACTAAAATTATGACTTAACTGAACTCACACAAACATATTAGAATGAATCATCCACTTACAGTATTTACCTACTACTTACCTAAACTATCTCAAAACAGCCGGTATACCTCCAGCAGGTTACCTGCAGTACACATTAACATTAAATACCCACTTACAAATGAAATGTTGTCATAGTTGTATATGTGCAGCTTATTCATGTGTTGCTGAATGTCTCTGCTCAGGGGCACCAGGTCAACATTTGGCAGCGTGGTTCCAGTAGGAAGTCCAGGACAAAAACAGGGGCTGTCAGTCATCACAGTTTTCCTGCTGGTAGAAGACCATCTGGGGGCGAAGGTCATGGCTCTAAACAGGTAGACAGCCAACAGGACTGACATAAACACACTGCAAATTATTTGGTTCTTACCAAGATAAAAAAAAATAAAAACTTAGATTTAGAAGAATTATTTAGAAGAGTTATTTTCTCATTTTAAGTGTTCATACATCTGTAGACATGCTTATTTCTCCATTCTTAATTCAGATTTAGTGTTTTTATCTTTTACCTCTCTTTTTCGATGCAACTTTTAAATATCTGTGAGAACCACCAGCCTGGCTCAAGTTCTTAAACCAGTATGAGGTTTTGGGTTTTTTTACGCATAGTTGGACATTTATTTGAACTCAGCTCTGTTTTATCTCTGCTCCACAACTGTTCAGAACGCTGATGGTTGAAAATCCCACACATGATGAGGACACCGGTCCGTGGCTTCACAACAAGAGTCGGACCGAACTATGGACTTTAGTCCAACATGGCAACCCTCAGGAGATCATCCCCTACTCCATCGCCCTGACGAGTTACCTCAACCAGGTTCAGTCTGAGCCTTCGTTCACCTGTTTATGTCTGTGTTTAACAAACATGTAGAACAAAGGGTCCCACATAATGGACTGATGACTGATCTGCTCACAGGTTGAGTCTGGACGGAACATTCAGGAGCTTCATGACAGAATGGAGATTCGGGGAAATGTGACCCGAGCTCTGGCCTCCCTCTCAGTTTCTTCTCTGAAGGATGTTGATCAAATAGGCTCAGCTTTGGTGCAGTCCACTGTGAGTAGGCACTGCTTACTTTAGGTCACAGGTGTCAAACATGCGTCCCGGGGGCCGGTTTTGGCCCTGGAACGCATGTTTAGTGGATCATTTCAGAAGTCTAGATCGGTTCTGTCAACTCATGTTAGTTCAGTTCCACATTCAGCTAAATTTGATCTGCAGTGGGCCGAACCAGGAAAATAATAACAGAATAATATAGAAGTATCAACTCCAAACTTTTCTCTATATTTTACAGTGAAAAAAATAAATTAAACAATGAAAATGTTTACATCTACAAACTGTCCTTTCAAACAATGTGAATAACATGAACAAACTGAAAAAATCAGTGTAATTTTAACAGTATTCTGCCTCAGTTTATCATTTCCACATGTGCATTATAACGTACACATCACAGTGGATCTGCAAACACACTAAACATTTAGTATCGGGCAGAATATTGTTAAAATTGCACTTATTTTTCTTAAGACATTAAAGGTTTTTCAAATTTGTTCAGATTATTTGCATTTTTGTGAAATTATACTTTGTTTTAGTGTAAATACATGAAATATTTACATTTACAAAGAGAAAAATGTGGAGTTGTGAGTATTTATAGATTATTATGATAGTATTTGACTGGTTTGACACACTGGAGATTGAATTGGTCTGAATGTGGAACCTGAACTAAAGGATTGTTCATTTCTTAATATCTATTTTTGCATTTCACAAATTCATCCCAGGGCCGGACTGGACCCTTGGTGGGCCGGAGTTGGCCCCCGGGCCGCATGTTTGACACCTGTGGTCTAGAGGTAGTGTATTCAAAAGAAAGATCATAATTGAGCATCTTAAAAAACTTTTGTTCAGTGTCAAAGTGTGCATGAATCAAATAGGTATAACAAGAAAAATGCACATTGTAATAATGATCATTGTTGCGTAGGGATGGAACGATAGGAAAATTTCATATCACGGTTACTGTGACCAAAAATTATCACAGTTATCATTATTATCGCAGTAGTGTTGAAATTGTGCTCAAAATGTTCAAAAAGTACTGATACACACACTGAAATAATTTAACCAAGTTGTATTAAAAAAAAAATAATAATAAATGAAATAATTGGCACGATGTATTTTCTCTTGGCAGAAACATTCAAATATTAACCCTTAGTGGTCTGAGTCTATTCTGTCTGTTTTTCAGTGCTTTTGATTTGGCCTTTATATACTATAGAAACAAATGTTTACTATACCCATGTTTGGGATCTGTTTTTTCAGCACAACTTCATCTATATCATCTGTCTATTATTTTTTCATTTTAACCTACTATAAAAACACAAAAGGACAAAAGACAAAAAAAAAAAAAAAATCCAATTTGAAAAATGTATATAATTTCTTGCATAAATAACACACAGATGCTTAATGAACCTTTTCACAGACTTTAAAAGTGAATATTGGTTCCAAATATTAGGAATATAAAATTAAAATTGTAATAAATTAAAACTATACTCAAATGTTTGACATAAAAGCAGATCTTTACATAGGTGTTTTCTCTGGAAAAATGCGATAATCAAACACAGTTATCATGAGAATTAGAATTTAAATGGTAATACTAACCGTCTGTGATTTTACCACAGTTTATCATTATACCGGTAATCGTTACATCCCTATTGTTGTGTCATATCTGTGTTACTTTATCGTCCAGCCCTAGTTACAGCTAAATTGTTGGACTGTCCTGTGTTTTTCCAGGCGGTTCCCAGTGAGTTGGTGTGTAAGACTGTCAGAAGAAGGTTCTGGAAGCAGTGGAGAAGATGATCCAGGTCATACAAAAGCATTCAAGCACAGATGCTCTGTCAGCCGTTGAAACTGGATGGAATATTCTTAACATTATAGGTGAGTTCCACTGTTCAGAGCTGACGTATGATGTTGACAGCAGTCGCTTTTCCATTGGACATGTGCAAAAGTTTACCGATATTTACTAAATGTTGAAAAAACAGAAGTGTGTTATGTCAGTTTTTCCATTAAATTATAAATGCGATGATTTGTTTATTTATTATTGCAAGATTTCATGAGAAGTCATTCCATAACATGGTGACAAACACAAATATCACACTGATTTTACAGATCTATAATACTCTATAACAGGGGTGTCAAACTCACTTTAGTTCAGTTCCACATTCAGCCCAAACTGACCTCCAGTGGGTCGGAGCAGTAAAACAACAGCATAATAACCTGTAAATAATGACAACTCCACATTTTTCTCTTTGTTTTAGTGCAAATGAAATTAAATTATGAAAATATGTACAATTTACAAACGATTGTGAATAACCTGAAAAAACTGACATTTCTTTAGAAAAATAAGTGCAATTTTAATAATATTACACCTCAACTTCCCTCTTATACATGCATATTACGGATGGATTTACAAGACACACAATATTAATAACAGGAAAATAATGTTAAAATCTCACTTTAAAATTTCAGGTTTTTCACATTTTATTGTTAAAGGAAAGTTTGTAATGTTAATATTTTCATAATTTAATGTATGTTTTTACACTAAAACAAAGAGAAAAATTTGGAGTTATCATTATTATAGGTGTAATGTTTTCACATTAAACTAAGAACATTGGAGTCCTTATTTACAGGTTATTATGCTATTATTTTAGTTGAGATCACATGTTCTGTATGTGGAACCTGAACTAAAACAAGTTTGACATTTTGATTGTTAATATCTTAAGTGTAATTTTTGGGCTTTGCAAATTCGTCCCATGGGCCGGACTGGACCCTTTGGCGGGCCGGTTTGGCCCCTGGGCCTCATGTTGACACCCCTGCTCTGTTCTCTATAGTACTCTATCCCGTACTAAATCAAAAATGGTTCAGTTTCCTCGTGTGTCCACACATACCATGTCATGTTTATTTTAAGACTCTTCTTCACTTGTTTTTGACATCCATCAACATGTTTTTTTTTTTGTTCAACTAACTCTAGTTGCACAAAGCGGTCTTTCCATTGCAGTTTTGCGCATTATACCAATTTTGCTACGCCTGAAAAACCGCCTCTTGCTAGCACACAAACTTTTCAGTGGAAAACGAGAGTTTTTGTGAAATTGTCATTTTTCTATCAGGCAAACTTTTATGCAAAAATGTATTCACGCAATTTGACGGTCAATGGAAAAGCGACTATGACTGAGCCCAGGTGAACGTTGTCGGTCTTTTCCTGTAGGTAACACCTTGGCCGCTGTGTCTGAGTCTGTCAGTGTTTCCACGTCTTACCCAGACTCCTCGGCTTCTGCGCTGTCCCTGTCGGCGCTGGGCCAGACCTCAGCCCTCATGCGCTCGCTGATGCCTTCACATGTTCCGAACAGACCTCTGTCCATCTCCACTCCTTACATCAGCACCGTTGGTTTCCATGGCCGACCTTCAGACCTTCTTTGCACTCAGCGGTCCATCGGTCCGACCGGCAAACATCCAGTCCCTCTCCGTCATCGTTCACAGACAGATTGGATAACTCTGACCTCTGTCCCTTTTTTATCCCTGTTTCCTTCACGGATCACTTGCAGAGTCAGAGTGCTGAGGTGGTGCAGGTGTTGTACGCTCTGAGTGAAGCCCTCTGGTCCAACCCACTGCTAACAGCGGCTGACCCTCCCATTTCAACCGCTCTGGTTGCCATGGAGCTCACCACACCTCAGGGTCAAGCCATCCCCATTCAAGACCTAAATCCTGAAGAGACCATTAGGGTCACCCTACCCAACAAATATTATATGGGACAGAGCGGAGGTCAAAGGTCAGGTGAGGACACAAACAGGACATGTCTTACTGTGACCATCCCTAATGAAGGACGCCTGAACTTACAGTCAAAGATGTGGACGGACTCGACAGAAATGCAGGTTTATACATCTCCTTCAACTTCAGCCAGGTCCCAGGTATGGCAGAGTCCTGTTTTTACTGTCCAGTTTTTCACATATAGATTAAATTACAAAAGAGTTTGGATTTGGGATTTCAGTCTACAGTAGATCAAAACCATTCACTAAAAGTAGCGTATGACTTTCATCACAATTTTTTTTTTTAATTTGTAAACCCCAGTGATATCCTAATTACCACTAATCCATTAGTCTTTCCGTGCTTTCGCACCAAAATCACTTCCCTCACAGTGAACAGCTTCGTAGATGACTCCATCATAAACACAGTCCACTTATTTACAGAACAGACCCAAACGGGACTCGGGCCTTCTGGGAAATGTTGTGAAGTGCATTGTGGGAATGGGAATTCTATGCAGCCAAAATTTTACGTCTCTTGACAGTGCTGAACCCAAATGTTGCCTTTACCTCCATCCACCGACTAGACTCATCTTTAAAACAAGCCTGGTGGCCTCTGTCATTGTAGGTTGTCGCCATCTGGCTCATTTTTCTCGCTGAATCTGTGAGAAACCACTTCCGCTTGGTCGCCATCCCACAATGCACTATGTGACAACATTTCTGAAAATGAATCCAGAAGAATTATTTTTGTAACAGTATTATTGTATTATATTATCATATAATACAATAATATAATTTCTGCTGGTGGTGGAGCTAGTTTGAATGACTTAGTTTTATACATGGAGACAATTCAGTTGTGGCTAAAAATGGACTTATTATGCAAAAAGGGTTGCATAAGAACTTTGAAAATGCTTAGCATTGTTCTTCAGTGTACCTTTTGTTCATGACTGTAAATACATTGAAGGTTCATCACATAATTCATGGGAGAGGTAAACATATCTTCGTTTTTTACACAGCCCTCTTTCAATAATGCTACTCAATGGACTTTAAATGGCTTAGGATCGATCACATCACCCACCAGTTTATTCATGAACCACACTGTTTATCTGTGAGATATGACATGAATTATTGATGATTTCTCCAAAAGGCTGTTTTTGTCCACCTGCACTATGCATCTGTAGGAGCCGCTGTGGTGAGTGTGGGATCTGTCAGAGTAGAAGTCCACAGCACATGGCCAGAGGAGAATGCATCCCATAATTCCATGGTGACAGACTGGTCCCTGTGTCTGTCTGCTGCAGACGCCTGGGTGGAAAAAAACCATCTACCTGTCTGCACTGTGAGTCTGAGAGGTTCTACTGACACTACAGCTGCGATAGAATAGAATAGAATAGAATAGTCTTTTTGTCATTACACCAGTCGTGTATAAATTGCAGGTGGTCTCTGCCAGTCACACTGCACTTACATCTAAATAACAACACAATAAGATACAGACAAATCTTTTTAAAAAGTATAAACTATAAAAGTGTGCAATCGAAAAATCTGTGCAAATTGGAGATATACTGTATGAAAGACTAAGATTTGAAACATGTAAAGTGTATAAAATGTGCAGATGTAGTAGTGGTAGTGGAAACAGTCTTTTCCATTGGAGTAATGGCCTAACCCTCTGTGGATGTTCATGTCCTTGGACAGATTGAACAGGACATCCAGACCTGTGTCCGTGGGTCTGACCCAGGTCCTGGTCTCAGGCGGTCCGGTCCAGGTGTCCCTGTGCGTCTTCAGTTATCTGTGTCAGTTCTACAATGAGGAGCAGAGACGCTGGAGCAGTGAAGGTCTGCGTCCACTGGAGGGCAGCACGCTCCACACAGCCCACTGTCGAAGCCAGCACCTGACCAGGTTTGGAGCCGCTGTGTCCTGCACCCTGGGGCTGTGCTCTTATTACCACCGGTAGGACACCACACAAACTGCAAGACACCAATAACATATAATCCATCCCCAAAACTCATACATATAAGTGATTAACCACAAATACTGTATGACTTTATATTATTTTTTGTATGAATGGTTCCTTTAATACCCTCCATTTTAACACATGCATTTGTACTGTACACAGAAAGAACTGGAGAGTTGGATCAATTATTTAACACTGTGCCTGAGTTGGCTTTTTAACTCAGAAGGTTTCTGAGTCCCAGGAAGAATTTAGACTGGAATTAAAAGGGAATTAAACCAGTGACTTTAATCGGGTTTAAATTTAATCTGAACTATTCTTTTTTTAACTGGAATAAGGTGTTTACATGGGCATCTGAAATAGGATCTAACATTTATTCAGATTAAACCAGGAAGAACAGTTGTCATGGAAACACATGGATTCTGAGTTCTATTTTCCAACTGTATCTTGTATTTTTATTTTAGAGGTACGGTCAGTGTCAGGTTTGGTTCGTGTGTGTGTGTGTGTGTGTGTGTGTGTGTGTGTGTGTGTGTGTGTGGTTTAGGTGAACTCACACCTGTCTGTGCTGAACTTAGAGCAGAGGTCCGATTCTACATAAAAGATCTAATTTTACATCTTTAGAAAGTAGATGTGGTAAAGAGCCTAGAGCAGAAAAACCAGAATTGAACTTGGGGGGGGGGGGGTTTGTGGTCCAGACATGCTAGCCCAACAGTGCAGGTTGTTTAAACAAGAGCTGTGCACCTGTAAAAACATGTGCTTTCCTTAGCATTAGCTGATGGAGTGACTGACATGTTGTGTCTACACAGCAAAAACTGGAGAGTTGAATTAACTCCCACAGAGTTGATTTTAACTCTTTTCAGAGTTTATATAGGTCCACACTTTACAGAGTTAAATTGAGAGTTAAACTCAGAAACCTGAGTTAACACTGACTGATTTAACTACAACACTCACTAGAGTTCATAAATGGACTGAACTTATATAGTGCATTTCTACCACCTCATGGTGCCCAAAGTGCTTTACAACTCCTCACATTCACACTCATACAGTGACATCAGTGCCTTGCCCAAGGACCCTTCGACACATGCACAGTCAGAGCCAGGATTGGAACCGCTGACCCTTTGGTCACTGGATGACCCGCTCTACCAACCTGAGCCACAGCCGCCCTTCAGAATCGGACCCACCTGGGGTTAAATGAACCCATATGGGTTTATTATTGACACTGTCAGAGTTTGTCCTTTAACTCAAACAGAGTTAAATTAACACCATGAAAGGAACAAAAATAAACACTCCATTTGACTTCATTTTCATTCTGAAAGTAGTGTTAATTTGAATCATAAAAAATTGAATCCATTCAAAATGACTTCAAATTCAGTGTGAACAGGATGATGAAAGTCTGGTTGAATTCCTGTTTTTGCAGAAACACTTTGCTCGTCTCCTGTGCGGCTGAATATAAACACTTTCCTCTTCTAGCCTGTGTTTTTATTTTTCCAGGTCCAGTGTTGTTTTTTTTCTTAGCTGTGTTTATCTGTAATAAGCCTGTTCCTTTGCCTTTGCTCATCTCTTATCTCCTCAGTCAGGAGGTCCTGTGAGGAACATGGTGGTGGGGATTGTGTGTGGTGTCCTGGTTCTGCTTCATTTGCTGCTGGGGCTTATCGCCCACAAACTGGACCACTTGGACGGTGTGAGACTGAGCCAGGTCCCGCTGTGCGGGCGGACCGGGCCTGTACACCTACAGAGTCCTGGTCAAAACAGGCTGGAGACGAGGAGCAGGTCAGATAAGGACACATGGACACTAAAGCTATCAGATGGCACTTTTTCAACTCATATTTCTTTCCAGAAGGGAACTGTTTCTGTCAGTGGAAATACTTTTGAAGAACTTCTTTATCTGGGGCAGTTTTAAACATGTTATAAACCATTTACTACTGACAGTTTGCACAGTTACCTAGACCCAGGGCTGTCAAACTCATGTTAGTTCAGTTCCATATTCAGTTAAATTGATCTGCAGTGGACCGGACCAGAAAAATAAGAACAGAATAATATATAAATAATGACAACTCCAGATTTTTGTCTTTGTTTTAGTGTAAAAAAAAACAAAAAACATTAAATTATGAAAATACTTACTTTTATAAACTATTTAAAAAAATAAAAATAAAAAAAAAACCCTGAAAAAATGAAATTTAAATTAAAAAACAAGAAAATTTAGTGTAATTTTCTCAGTCTTCTTCTTCCACTTCTCATTAGTCCATGTGCATTCTGGATCAGATCTCCAAAGACACTAAACACTGAGGAACAGGAAGAAAAGAGTTCAAACTGGACTGAATTTAATACAGACATTTCAGGTTGGGCACATTTGTTCAGGTTAGTCACATTTATTGGTACAGGAGAGTTTGGAAATATCACTATTTTCAGAATTTAATGTTATTCTTTGCTCTAAAACAAAGAAAAAAAAAATTTGTTAATTCTAGATTTTGTTTGGCTTAATTCAAGATTTTTGTTTTTTTTGCTTAATTCAAGATTTTTTTTGCTAAATTTGAGATTTTTTTTGGCTTAATTAAAGATTTTTTTCCTTAATTCAAGCTATTTTTTTTTTTGCTCTCGGCAAAAACCTCCCAGGGGTCGAACTGGACCCTTTGGCGGGATTGCATTTGGACCCTGGGGACGCATGTTTGACACCCCTGACCTAGATATTATACATTTATGTAATATATATTTTTCTGTCAGTAATAGCAGTTTAGATGTTTCATATTTTATGCTCATCTCACTTTTGTATGCCATTCTGAATGCCACTTTATTTTGTTTCTTTTAATTTCTAGTTAAATTATTTCTTTCTATTCTTATACATCTAAACCCATAAAGACCCAGTGCTGTTTTAATGTCAGTTCCTAAATGAAATTTTGTCTCTAAGACGAGAGATTTATCACTCTTTATTTATAACATTATCCTCTCTATTGTCTATTTTATCAGTAGAAGTCACATATTTTCCTGTATTTAATTTACTGATCATGAAGACGTTCATAAAAGCTCAAGCTGGAGTTGAGGGTTATTATATTAAAAACAGAGAAAACTGCCAAAAAAGTGTCTTTTTCAGTCAATCTCTCATTAACTGAACACAACCCAATGTGTCCATTCACTGTAACTGATCCAAATCCATGAGTTTTACTTGTGAATTCAATTAATTTCAATCAGTTTTATTTATAGAGCCCAGTATCACAACAAAGTCACCCCACAGAAATATACAGTTTATTTTCATATATATATATCAGCAAATATGCTGTTATTTCACATTATGGTTGGTAACAGCACCACAGTGTATTTAAATGTACCAGTTTTATTTTCTAAAAACAATACAAATCCATCATTTCTACATACTAATCTGGTTTTGTTCACATACTCTTCCTGTAAAAACTACAGCTATTTGATTCAATTGTTAACACAAAAATCTTTTCAAATAAACAGCTTTGCATTGTATTGTCACTTACAGTTTTTTTATGTTGCAATTTTACAACGTTTTGGTGTTAATTCTGCAGTCATTTTTTACAGTGTATGTGATGACGATGAAAAGCTGACAAACTGTATTTGACACCAAATATTAACATGTATAGATAGGATTAGTGGCTCAACAGATGTAAAACATTTTAGATCAGTAGATATTTTTGGTCAGTGATGGATGTTTGGGTCTTTATGGGTTAAATTTCTTCATTCAGATTTTCATTCTACAGAGAAGACAATCAAACGCTTTGCATTTTGAATGTAATTTCACGTCCGTGCTTTGACCCCCCAGGCACCACAGCACACGTTGGCATCAGCCTGTACGGTGTGAATAAGAGCGGCCCTCGCCATCTGCAGAGGGACGGCGCTTTTCAACGCGGCGGCCTGGACCAGTTTCACCTGGAGACAGATGACAACCTGGGGGAGGTCTGGAAAATCCGGATCTGGCACGACAACACAGGTACGCCGTAAACGTGGAAATGTGACCGCCCCTGATGTGGGATCGTGTTCTAAATGTGAAACTGTAAACGTAGGTTTGGACCCGTCCTGGTACGTGAAGCATGTGGTGGTGTGGGACCCGCAGACCGACCACATGTTCTTCTTCCTGCTGAATGATTGGCTCTCTGTGGAGAATGTGAAAAATGGCACCGTGGAGAAAGAAGTCCTGGCATCGTGTAAGATGATCCATGTTTACTCCTGTTGAAACGTACATCCATCACATACATGTTCTAGAAGTAGGCTGGGCTGTTGTATAGATAGATAGATAGATAGATAGATAGATAGATAGATAGATAGATAGATAGATAGATAGATAGATAGATAGATAGATAGATAGATAGATAGATAGAGATAGAGGGACGGACAGACAGACGGACGGAAGCAGCAAAGTTAGTGAAAAATGTACAAAATGAGACAAAAACTGAACAAAATCTGCAAGAAAATGGAGAAAAATGAACACAGATCAGTAGCACAATGAACAAATTGGTAATATTAACATTTTGTTGCTATAGATAGATAGATAATGGGGGGGGGGGGGGGGGGGGTTTGCTAGATTAATTACTGAAAGTTAACAAAATAAGGAAAAAGTGTGACCGAAATAAATAAATATAATCATCAAAATGGGTAAAGACAACAAATAAGAAGCAAAATGAGTGAAAAATTAACAAAATGAGACAAAATTAATTTAAAAAGGAACAAATAGGCAAGAATAAAGAATAAAGTTGCCAAAATGGACAAACATAAGCATCAAATGAGTAAAGACAAAAAAATAAGCAGCAAAGTTAGTGAAAAATGAACAAAACGAGACAAAAACTGAACAAAATCGGCAAGAAAATGGAGAAAATGAACACAAATCAGTAGCAGAATGAACAAATTGGTAATATTAACATTTTGTTGCTATAGATAAATAGATAATGGGGGGAAAAAAATGCTAGATTAATTAATAAAAGTTAACAAAATAAGAAAAAAGTGTGACCGAAATAAACAAACATAATCATTAAAATGGGTAAAGACAACAAATAAACAGCAAAATGAGTGAAAAATTAACTAAATGAGAACAAAACAGGCAAGAAAATGGACAAGATAGATAGATAGATAGATAGATAGATAGATAGATAGATAGATAGATAGATAGATAGATAGATAGATAGATAGATAGATAGATAGATAGATAGATAGATAGATAGATAGATAGATAGATAGATAGATAGATAGATAGATGTCACAGTTCACATCTCCTTAACCCTTTAACTAACCCACCAAGAAAAACTTCATGAAAAAATGTTTGTTTGCATTTCTTGTTCTCTTGGGTGAATAATAACAACAATCAATGATTTTTTTTTTTTTTTTTCTTTTCAACAGACCCTGTGGTTTTTAAAATATACTGACCTCTACCAAATGGTCAAGATTTCAGTAAATGGTTAAAGTATATAATTTCATACAAATACCTCAATAAGTAGACAAAAATAAATAAAATACAAATTTCTAAAGAATTAAACATCTAAAACAGAGTATTGGACACATATTTTATGAAACTTTGAAACGTGACATCTCTACATGTTTGACTTCAGTTCATCTGTGCCTGTATGACTGTGCAACAGCAGTAATGCTGTTTGAGCATTAGAAGCACATTTTCTCTGGTGGTAAGCTACAAAACAACCTGGTTTGTGTTCAAACACAGAAAAACATTGAATTTCTCACATTTCCACCTTGACACTGTTTGAGCAGAAGTTGCATCGCATTGAGGACTGGTACGAGTGCCAGAGGAGGGCGTGGTTTTGCACCATAGGTTGTATTCTGAAAGTTATGTAAGTTCTAATGAACATGTGGAAATGATAAACTGAGGCAGAATATTGTTATTTTTGAGTTTGTTCATGTTATTCACATTGTTTGAAAGCACAGTATGTAGATGTACACATTTTCATTATTTAATTTGACTTTTTTCACTCTAAAATATAGAGAAAAGTTTGGAGTTGACATTATTTCTATATTATTCTGTTTTTCCTGGTTGGGTCCACTGCAGATCATATTTAGCTGAATGTGGAACTGAACTAACATGAGTTTGACAGGCCTGGTCTACAACACTGATCCACCAGTCAAACCCATGGAGTTGGATCAATGACAGTGGATGGACAGACTGGGTTTATGATCAGATAATGAGAGATTTGACTGGGAAAGTCACTTTTTCTTCAGTTTTCTCTGTTTCTGATATTATAACCCTCAACTTTAATCTGAGGTTTAATGCACATCTACATCAGGGGTGTCAAACATGTGTCCCGGGGGCCAAATGTGTCCCACCAAAGGGTCCAGTTCGGCCCCTGGGATGTTTTTACCAAGTGCAAAAATTCTACAGTCTTGAACTGAATTAAGCAAAAAACACATTAGCTTGAATTAAGGAAAAAAATCTTGAATTAAGCCAAAAAAAAAAAAAAATCTTCAATTAAGTAAAAAAAAAAAATTCTTCAATTAAGTAAAAAAAAATCTCAAATTTAGCAAAAGATCTTGAATTAAGACAAAAAAATCTTCAATTAAGTAAAAACAAATTTTGAATTAAGCCAAAAAAAAGAAAATCTCCAATTAAGTAAAAAAAAAATCTTCAATTAAGCAAAAAAAAAAAAAATCTTCAATTAAGTAAAAAAAATCTTCAGTTAAGTCACAAAAATCTTGAATTAACAACTTAATTTTTTCCCCTTGTTTTAGTCCAAAAAATAACATTAAATTATAAAAATATTGACATTTCCAAACTCTCCTGTAACACTAAAATGTGGATAACCTGAACAAATATGAATAACCGAAATGTCTGTATTAAATTCAGTCCAGTTTG